>NC_067473.1:111427964-111646425 GCF_947179515.1 Apodemus sylvaticus
ATTTTGACTAAAAAGATGGCTAACTCAATAGTGTGTTTGACATGCAAGCAAGAGGACCTGAGATCCCTCTTCTCAATACCACATGAAAGATATCTGGTTGCAATGTACGGATATAATTACAGCAATGCTATAGATAAATACATACACATGAACATACTTAAAAATCTATTTAGAATAATGGATGAGACTACAGAAAGCAGTGTGTCAAATTAAGGTAACTATCCCTGTGATGAAACACCTTAAGCAAGTTGGGGGAGAAAAGGGGTGATTTGGCTTATACTTCTACACCTTGCTCTATCATTGAAAGAAATCAGGACAGGAACTCAAACAGGGCAGAAACATGAAGGTCAGAGCCAGTGCCTAGGCCATAGAGGAATGCTGCTTACTGCCTTGCTCAGCCTGCCCTCTTATAGAACCCAGTGTCAAATCCCCAAGAATGGCAGCTCCTACAATGAGCCGAGCCTCCCCCATCTATCACTAACTGAGAAAATGCCTTACAGCTGGATCATATAGAGATGTTTTCTCAATTGAAGGTTCCTCTCAGTTTACTCTAGCTTATGTTAAATTGACATAAAACTAGTCAGAATAGAGTCCCTAAATCCATAAATTAAGGAATATAAGAAAATAAATAATTATCAACTTAAAGCAGTATAGTAGAAATGAATGATAATTTAAAAAATTACACATTTGAACAAAAACTGATGGATACTTAATAATGGATTGGAATAAAAAATCAATCTGACTAATTAAATTTCTAGAATAAATAAAACAAATGATTTTTTTAAATATATAATAAAGATAACAAACCTAAGAAGAAAATCAAGATAATAATATAAAACAGGAAAATCTTAAGACAAAACCCACTTAACAGTCACATAGTGATTTGATGAGAAAGAGAATACGGAACCTCTTATATAAGGCTTGGTATGTAGCTGAGTAGTAGAGGTTATCGATCATTTATAATGACTTATATTTGATACCCTTTGCCACAAAATAAGGAGAGAAAAGAATCCATGAAAAATCTAATGTTGAGAGTCTGAGGCATATTTTAAATTATGTAAATTTGCTGCCAACAGCTAAATTTGTCTTCCATTTTTCTTTGAGTTGGATGGTACACCAAACATAGAAGATGCTTCACTATGGGGATCCCTGGTGTAGGAATGAAGCCACACGTAGAAGAAAATACATACTTTTGGTGGCTTCAACAGAAGCTAAAATAAGAGCACTCATCATAGCTATACAATTTACTCCCTGAACTTCTTGTCTCCATTTGTCACCTTTGATTTTCTGCTATGAATAGATCTAGGTAGCATGGCAAGAGTCCTAACAGAGGCAATGGATAATGGATAAGTCTAAAAATATGGGTATTACTTCAGAACACCCCAATTAAAGAAATAGCCACTGGATTCAGACAAAGTTCATACTAGTCAGACATCAGAGTTTCAATGCTAATTATAGAACCTAGCAAGCAATCTTCCACTTTCCTTTGGGAAACCATTAGTCTAGCATCATCTTGATCTTTCAAACCCAAGTAGATGAGTAGATACAGTTATTTTCTTAACAAGCCTGAGTTTGTCTTAAGAAACCAGAGTGTGATCCCCAAAATCTATGTCTGAATTTGTCAAGATAGGGAATTTAGAGAGCTGGTCCATCACATCCATAGTGATGAGTAAGCAGAAACTAATGTGTTCATGCTCACTTGTTTGCCTGCTCTTGCACAGCTTGATTTATCCACACTTAGACATCCCTGCCCAGGGAATGGTGTCACCCACAGTGAGCTGAGTCTTCCCATATCAATGAACAATACCTGGATGACATGCCCACAGGCCAACCCAAGGTAGAAAATTCCTCATTGAGACTCTTTTTTCCAGATTCTTCATTGTGTCAATGTGACAATTAAAGTTAACTGGCACATATGGTAGGTAAAATAAGGGGATGAAAATGTGTCTCAGTAGACTTTCCTTAAAAATAAAGAAATTCCAGAGTGAACTGATTGATTCAACAGGATAAACCAGCTTTCTCAGAACATCTTTTGGGTTATCACCATGGAAATTAAAATCTTTAGAATTCAGATAAGGACATTAGGACATGATGAGAAAAGATCTAAATCCTTTAAAAAATAAATAAAACACTAGTAACAGAGATAACCCAGAGAATTTCCAGATTCCCAGTAGAAACAGTTTTATTCAGCCCCTAGGGCTAATGAGGGAGCTAAGCAGAGAAAAAGTTTTGAAAGGGTGAGGACCTGAGTTTCATCTCCAGAATCCATATAAAAATAAATATATCCAGAAAAAATCACAGAGTCTTTATAGGCACACTCTTGTAATCCTAGCTCTGAAAAGTTGAAAACAGGCAAACTTCTGGTGCTTTCTGATCAAATCAGTAGAGTCTACTTATTAAGTTCCAGCCCAGTGAAGAGATTGTTGTAAACCACAAACAAACAACAAACGTGGCAGAAACTTGATCAATGCCACCTAAGCTTATTTTTCTGGCTTATTCATACATACACACTTGCAAACACACACCACATGCATGCACACACACATGCAGTCACCATAAATATGGCCCCCAAATATTTAGACATTTCTACCATTGTGACAATCAAAACATATTCACTCACATCAGCCGAGATCCTTAACTTGATCATGTTCAAAAGTCAGCTCATACTAGCATCAAAACTAAGATAGAAACATCAGGATTTTTCCATCTTGCCTTTGTCTTTCAGTTTAGAAATCAATTACCATGACAAAGTATAACACCTGTCTCCTTCCCTTCTCTCTCTCCCCCTCCCTCTCTTCTTCCTACCTCCTCCCAATTGTGATTCCATAATAAACAACAGGTGAAGAGTAGTGCCCTGATTCAGCTGATTCAGACCTGCCATCACAGAATAATGGATATCAGCAGCAACACATGTATAAGCTTAACATTCCTTTCCCGAGTTATCATAATAACTGAAGGAAATCTTCCCTCTGATAAATCTTCAAAAACTACACCTTATTTTTTTTTTTAATTTTGTCTCCTAGAGAGAAATGGCTTCAGGTCAAGATGCATACTGATTTGTGGCAGTAACTAATAGTCTGGTCAGACATTTAATAAATAAAGAGCAGTAAGAGAATTTTGTGGTAAGGAATCTTAGGGAAAGAGGATGTGGCTAACAATCAAGGAATGAACTCTGAGCAATGTTCAAAAATCACTGACTCATGGCAGCATAGACCCCAAATGATAAATAAAAATAAAAACAAGGTCTTCCATTGAATTGTAGATTCAAGACACTTGAAAAGTGCTTTGTATAAAACTATGTGTGTGTGTACAAATAATAGTATTGTTCAATACTCTTACACACTCAGAATAGGACAAGCCACTTACCTCTTTCCCAGAGAAACCAATTTTCCTTTGCAAACTTTAGAACCTAGAGAAAGGCAAGAGAGATGGTTCAGTGATTACAAATGCTTGCTATTCTGGCAAATGACCTAGGTCTTGTTCCAAGCACTCATGCCAGATGGTTCACAACTGCCTGTAACTCCAGCTCCCAAGAACCTGACACCTTCTACTGGTCCCATGGGTACCTGCGAGCAAACAGCATACAGTTACATAGACACAGGGTGGTCACAGAAATAAATGACGAAATCCTTTTTTAGATGACTATATATATTTTTTGTGTATAAATGTTTTGCTTGCATGTTGATCTGTGCACCACATCATGTTCAGAATACTTGGAGGCCAGAAGAATGTGTTCTCCTGGAATTGGAGTTACAAATGCTTCTGAGCTGCCATGTGGATGCTGGCAATTGAACTCAGGGTCTCTGGAAGGGCGGGTAGTGCTCTTAACCCCAGAGCCACTTCTCCAGTCCCAAACAGTTTTTTTAAAGCACTCCCTTTACAGAGTGTAGCAGGACTACCTGTGTGCTTAACTATATGGGCATTCCCCTTAGGAGGTTTTACTTCACTATAGCTCTTGCTGAGGTCACCATTCAATCTGTGAGATGCCACCGCACATTAGTGTTCCGCCTAGCATTCTAGTAGTAGGTTGATTACATGTGACCCTTTTCTTTGCAAAAGGGGCAAAGATTTCTCCCTACCAAATAGACACCTAATCTAGATTTGAAGTTACTCTCCCTGCCACTGTCAATATCAGTCATCCATGAAATTACTCAGTGCTTTCTGTTTGGCTCCAACCATGAATCCAATTCAAAATAAAAGAAATAAACAAGAGGCCAATGCTTGGGAGGTTCACTGGCCTCATTTTCTATCCATCAAGCTGTAAGCATCTGATTTCCTATATAGTAAAAAAAAAACCAGCTGGAATTTGGGCAAGGATAACACATTTCAGTGAGAGATGCTGTGCTTCTCCCATAGAGATAACTGCAGTGTTATGAATAAAGAATTCACAGTTGAGTAGTCAAAAGCATGTGTTACTATTATAGTCAATAATCCATTTCAAACGTGTTAACTTCTTCAGGTTGTCAAACTAGGGACCTTACTGTGTAAAGCAAGGAGCCCCTAATTGTGCCTTCACTGAACTAGAAGCTACAAGCATGACTCAGACTTGTAGGAATCTTAATCTGTGTAGGTGGGGTGGAGAGAAATTTTTATTCATTCTGAATTTCTTTGTATTGACTCTAACTGCACAGTGCAAATTTGATAGAAATAATATTGTCTACAAAATAAATGTTTATGATGGTTTCTCTTCTATTTCACAATCTCAGTGATCAAGAGAATTTTGCTCCTTTGGAAATAATTTTTAATTATGTGTATGCATCTGTGTCAATTTGTGGATTTTTCGGGTAGTTATGAACTGTCTCACGTGGGTGTTTGGAATTAAACACCAGTCCTCTGCAAAAGCAATGTGCAATTTTTACTACCTTGCCATCTCCCCAAGACCATTTTCTTAAAATTGAGGGTTTTCCTTCTTCTACTGAAGTAAAGATGTGGAGTGAATTCATTGGCACATGGAACACATTGAAGACTGGAATTCATGACTAAATTTCATGTGCAAAGTCATGGATATCTGTCCCACCATGAAGTTTCACAGTTGTCAAAAAGAAACACATTATACATTTTAATGTGAAGTTTTGTTCACTCTTCCACATAAGCTATTTTTGTAAAGGAAAAAATTCTATTATTCTTCCTCTAGATATTGAAAATCATATATGAGCATGATAAAAATAAGCATCCTAAAACATTTGCCACTTACAAAATATGGTATAAATTAGAATTTGCTCAGCAGTAAATAGTAACATCTAAAATCAAAGTTATTTTAACTGTCCTGTGACTGAACATTTGAAAATAACGGATTTTTCTCAGTTAAGTTTTTTTGTCTCTCTTCTGTATATTGTCTTCCTTTTCTACGTCATTTGGAAGCTGATGGCCTTAAATACAATGAACTTTACATGAGAACATAGAAATGACACAGTAGAAGAAGTTACTGCTTTCCTTGCTTCTTTGTCTACAATTTTATTGTTTTTTAAGGTAAGCTTTAGAAAATTCTTCTTATAACTCACTAGCTAGAATTAAATTGTAATTGTAATTCTAAACATCTTTTGAATATAGGATATATAAAATGTAGAAGCTAAGGTATATATGTTAGCACAGGCAAAGACAAAAGATACAAATGAGTATATTAAGGTGATTTTAAAAGGTAAAACAGAAGTGTCAATAAATAGTTAACCAGTAATGGATATCATAACTACCATGATGATTTTAATGAAAAAATGTCCCTCATAGGCTCATGTATTTGAAGTCTTGGTCCTCAGTTAGTAACACTACTTAGAAAAGTTGTGGAATCCTTAGGAGATGTTCCTTACTGGACACTGCATTTGGATTTTGAGAATGGACAAAGCAAAAAAATGCTTTCAGTTCTCTCTCTGCTTTTTGTGTCTGGTTGAAAATGTGATCTCTCACACTCTTGTTCCTGTCACCATGCATACTCACCATGATGGACTCTCATTATGAAACCAAAAGCCTAAATAAACTCCTCAAAATGATATTGTGCTTCATGTTTTATCATGGCAATAGAAAGAAAAGAAAGATAACATTTAAATGTGGCATAAAATTGGAATGCAGTCACTGGAAAAGAGTAGATCACATTTCCTATCGAAGAAAGATATATGTTTTTTTAAAGATAATATGTAGTAATACTTGAATTATACCAGAATATTGTTATTTGGGATATCTTTGGATATGGAAATGGAAATAGTATTTTATACTTCACTCAGGGGTATACCTACAGGTACTCTTTGGAACACATAATTCATTTTTTCACTCACTTCTGAATAACATCACCATAGACTCTTGAGCCTTGCAGCCAGTTTAAATAATATTTTCTCTAATAGTTGAAGTTTTAATGTTGTAAACAAAAATGTGGAGTTACCTGGATCCTTCATCTTGCAGAATCTTAGAGAAAGAGAATTATAAAATAAATGTCACTAGAAGCTAAAGATGTGGCTCAGTTAGAGCAATTGGATGATAGATATAAAGCAATAGGCTCATATATATGTAATCATAACATTTGGGATTTAGAGGTGTGGAGGTCAAGAGTTCATGGCCAACCAAAATCCAAACCATTCATCTATTGAAACTCTGTCTCAAGGTGTATGAGGGGGTAGCTACACTGTGATCATTTATTACAAAAAGTTTGCTCGTTCAACAATTCTTCCAAGGCTGAATGAACTTTAGTATGTCTGTATGTGTGTGGGGGGAGTGCTATTTGGGTGGACCTTGTTTTTTATTTTGTTTTCCTGGTGTTGATGTTACTTGATGTTGTTGCTGCTGCTGTTGTGGTTGTGGTTGTGGTTGTTACACACATCTTGGCTTAACACTGAAAATAAAAACACATTGTTAGATAAGAACTATTAAAAGAATGTTGGAGAATCAAGCAAAGAAGTATATGTATATACTATACATATAATAACCATTCTGTATTTTATGTACAGCAGGATTATCTTCTGTAGGGTTGTGTGTGTGTGTGTGTGTGTGTGTGTGTGTGTGTGTGTATTCACAAGGTGATATTTGTATTGTAAAACAATAATGGTGAAGGAAATAAAAAGGCTTTTAAATTTTTGTTTGTTTTAAATCTTTGTAAAGTTATTATTCCAGAGAGTATACTGATATCTTACAACTTATCTAAATCTTAAATTAATCAAAATGCACTTTTTAATAAAAACTAATACTGAAAAAAAGAAATTAAAATACAATTAGAATCCAATGCCACTAACTCTGGCCAGTAATTATGTTTAAAGAGTCAGTTACAATAGCATTGAGCCCTTGGCCTCACAGCTCCAGCTTCAGTGTAGGATATTTATTTACAAAGTGTTTTATTGATGGTAATTTTAGGCACTCTATATGATCATTCGCTCTTCTAAAAGTGCCGTATCTATTTTCTTTACATTTTGTCATATTGAATCCTCTTTTTTTGTCTTCGATTTATTTTCAGAACCTTACACTTCGACCATCATAAGATGTTCCCACAGGAACTTTTAGACATCTGAGAATAAGAGCATGTCCTGAATGCAAACAGTATATAGGTCCCTTGAGTTTAGTTTTATGATGTTGCTTAACATGATTGTCAGTTTTCATAAATACTGTGAAGGAAAAGTCTGAAAATACCCTTTAAAAGAGACAATGAAGCAAAAAGTTTAATGAAAAACTTGATGAATTGGTACATGTCATACTGATGGATGACAGATAGGTTACGAACTATAAATAGATACAGAGAGAGATAAATGATAGATGACAGACAGAAAGCTATGTAGATGGTGTAATTGACAGACAAATAGATAATTAGATGAATATAGATAGATGGTAGATATTGATAGGTAGATAGATAGATATAGATAGATAGATATGGTACATTGACAAAGGGATCATAAGTTTTGAGTTCATCTCTAAAATTATTTAGATTTTGAGATGTTGATCTTCTATGAATCTTTATTTTTACTTTCTTGAAATAGTCAAGGTTTGTCTTTGTCAAGTCTAATTTAATTATATTTATTTGGGTCTTGAAATCTGCCAAATTTCTAGGAAATGTTATAAGAGTGTTTATGTCTATTGTTTCAGGAATCATGGAATTCAAAGAAAAGTTGGTGCTCTTAACCTGTGACCCTCTTTGAAATCAAGGACATACATTTCAAATGTGAAATAAAGTGTCTCAGACACACCAATGTATACATCTCTAAGGTCAACTGCCTAAGTGCTTCTTTGACTAATAAAAATAGAAAAGAAAAATGTATCAATATACTATGGAAGCAGAGGACATTTTGGAGAAGGATTCATCTTTAAAGTGTTTTCATGATTTCAAGTACTACTTAACTTTATTTAAAAGACACTGCTGAGACAGGACTGACACTACATGGGAAGCACTTATGCCCACATGGTATAGAGATAATAGCATCCTTTAAGCAGAAAACAGTTGGTATTTAGTTGTGCTCTTTATGTTCTTTAAGCTCACAACTCCCTATGTCTCTATGTCAGAAAATTCACATGCTATCTAGCAATTTCCTATGATATAAAACCCTCCATGTTGGAGGGAAGTTCATTATCAAGGTACAGGATATTCTAAAAAGAAGTAAAACATCCCATTAAACAGGATCATCCCGTAACACAGAGTATTCCAACGGGACATGAAACATTGAATTCTGAAGGGAAGCACTTAAATCTCAGAAAGTTAACTCAAAAGCTTCAGGAACTCCCTGAAACTAACCAGATAAGCCCACCCCATCCTCAAGCATATAAGGTAGTGAGACCTGCTGAAAATCACTGAAAGAAAAGATGCCTTACTCAGAAGAGTCTCAAATCAGCTAAGAAACCTAAAAGAAAATCCCACCAGCCAGCCAGCCGAGAAGAGGGAATGATCCCTAAAATTTCCTGGAAGAAGCTCAGATCATTCCGGAAAGATCATCTCCCTATTTGTTACACTTCCAAAAGGATGTACCGTGCACTCCTGATTTCCATATTTTATAAGTTTCTACTGGTGGCAAGTTAGTCTTTTGTTTGATATCTTTGAGTCCTTTTCTGATACATAAGTAACCCAATCAATCATATTCCTAAACAATAGTAAAGCTCACAAAGTTTAATATATCAGTCTGTGACTAGTTCCCTGTCTAGTAAGAATAAATATTTGCCCATGTTCTTCCAAGTTAGTGTCATACAACACATGTAGACAGCTAATATTTTAGAAGTACAGATATTTCTCTCAGTTATCTGTGATTATTAAGATTCCTTCACATTGTGAAGGGTGTCATTTTCCTAATTTCTTTCTCAGTCTGCTTATCCCTTGAGTATAGGAAGGCTACTGATTTGCTTGAGTTGATTTTATAACCTGCCACTTTGCTGAAGTTGTAGCCACAAACAGTATAAAGTACCTTGGGGTGACTCTTACCAAACATGTGAAAGATCTGTATGACAAGAACTTCAAGACTCTGAAGAAGGAAATGGAAGAAGACCTCAAAAAATGGAAAAAACTCCCATGCTCATGGATCGGCAGGATTAATATAGTTAAAATGGCCATTCTGTCAAAAGCAATATACAGATTCAACGCAATACCCATCAAAATCCCAACTCAATTCTTCACAGAGTTAGAAAGAGCGATTCTCAAATTCATCTGGAATAACAAAACAAAAAACAAAAATAAAAAAAAAACAAAACAGGATAGCTAAAACTATTCTCAACAGCAAAAGAAATTCTGGGGGAATCAGTATCCCTGACCTCAAGTAATACTACAGAGCAATAGTGTTAAAACTGCATGGTATTGGTACAGTGACAGGCAGGTGGATCAGTGGAACAGGATTGAAGATCCAGAAATGAACCCACACACCTATGGCCACTTGATCCTCGACAAAGGGGCTGAAAACATCCAATGGAAAAAAGATAGCCTTTTCAACAAATGGTGCTGGTTCAACTGGAGGTCAGCATGCAGAAGAATGGGAATTGATCCATCCTTGTCTCCTTGTACTAAGCTCAACTCCAAATGGATCAAGGACCTCCACATAAAGCCAGACACTCTGAAACTAATAGAAAATAAACTGGGAAAGACCCTTGAGGACATCGGTACAAGGGGAAGGTTTCTGAACAGATCACCAATAGCGTATGCTCTAAGATCAAGAATTGACAAATGGGACCTCATGAAATTACAAAGTTTCTGTAAGGCAAAGGACACCATCAAGAGGACAAATCGGCAACTAACAAATTAGGAAAAGATCTTCACCAACCCTACATCAGATAGAGGGCTAATAGCCAGTATATATAAAGAACTCAAGAAGTTAGACTCCAAAAAAACCAAATAACCCTATTAAAAATGGGGTACAGAGTTAAACAAAGAATTTTCACCTGAAGAACTTCGGATGGTGGAGAAACATCTTAAAAAATGCTCAACTTCATTAGTCATTAGGGAAATGCAATTCAAAACAACCCTGAGATTTCACCTTACACCAGTCAGAATGGCTAAGATTAAAAACTCAGGAGACAGCAGGTGTTGGAGAGGATGTGGAGAAAGAGGAACACTCCTTCACTGCTGGTGGGGTTGCAAATTGGTACAACCATTCTGGAAATCAGTCTGGCAGTTCCTCCGAAAACTGGGCACCTCACTTCCAGAAGATCCTGCTATACCACTCCTGGGCATATACCCAGAGGATTTCCCACCATGTAATAAGACGACATGCTCTACTATGTTCATAGCAGCCCTATTTATAATTGCCAGATGCTGGAAAGAACCCAGGTATCCCTCAACAGAAGAATGGATGCAAAAAATGTGGTATATCTACACAATGGAGTACTATTCAGCCATTAGAAACAATGAATTCATGAAATTCTTAGGCAAATGGTAATGTATTCTTAAACATAATTCTTAGATCCCTGTCTTCAAATATAAGAATGATTGACACAGTAGAAATATTATGGAGCCTAGAAAGCAGAAAGCAATGTGTTCACTCCCTTTAAGTCATTTCTTTGTTGATATGTGCTATGAATATAGGAGGGGCACCAAAGGGATGTGACACATGAACATGGAACCTTAAATAGAACTAATGTTGATCAAAGCATCTACCTGCTTTAGTGCAATCTATGCACAGACTAGATGGTAGCATCTGTGTGCCTTCATTTTTAAGTAACATGAGCAATAAACTAATTAAAATTTTGGAGAAGCACTCTCCCAGTTCCAGGTTCTTCAATTTTAGAACCCCCCCCCAAATCTATTGTCTCCTCTTATTCATGGAAGAAGAGATTGATTCTAAGCAACAGTCATAAACATTGTGTCAGAAAAAAAGGTTTTTATTAAAAATGCTTAGACACTGCGTAAATTTGCTGATAAGCTTTGAAGGAAACCCAGGATTCAAGAAGACAGCTTAGTGGACAATGAAGCAAAACAGCTACCATTGTGATGACTGGAAGTCAGAACCAGAATAAAATCAGAAGGCTTGGCAGCCCACCTGTAATTCCAGTTCCCAGAGAAATAGAAAACATGGAATTTCCAGAATAAGGTGGGGAGTTAGACTTCGGATTCGGAGAATTCAAGGTCAAGTGGCTCTGCCTCAGTAAATTGCAAAGCAGTTAAGGAAGATATCTGACATTAGCCTCTGGTCTATACACACACAAACCCATACACCCATACACACACACACACACACATAGATACACATACGTGTTCACACATGCACATTCAGCCATTCTATATGCTCAGATGGACATGCAAACATATACAATCCAAACAGCACAAAGAGATACCTGCATCCCACATACAAGGGAAAATGACCTCAAGCTCTGTGCCTTTGTGACTTCTTAGAACATTCTCTGAAGCAGATCATATTCTTAGTCGAGGGAATGCATGGTCTTGTTGAAAACATTGCTAACTCAATAAATCCATCAAATTTATGCCTCTACATGGGTAATTAGTACCATATATTCTTTTGTAATCTTTTTTTTAAGTTCTAGTGCTAGTGATTGAATGTTCATCTTGCTTCTCAGTTTGGATTTTGATTCATAAAATTTTTGGACATAATTTTAATACCTCACAAAGTACAGGCAGAAAACTAAAGCCCAGAGTCTAAACATGGCACATCTCACTTGTAACTCAAGTTATACTAAGCAGCACTGTCCAATTCTTTATGAATTTTCTGTGGCTATTATCATGTTATAATTGCCAGTATTAGACATTCACGGCAGAAACTACACAGCCTGTAAGGCTGAAAACATTTGAAGAATAACTTTCTTGGCTGCTGACCAAAAACAAACTCTCAATATAAAACTGGGTATCTTCACCCACAGGTTTTTTTTGTTTGTTTCATCCCTCTGAAATAACCCATATTTTTCCTGAATTTCTTTTGCATTTTCTTCTCTATATACATAATTTTAAACTCTCAATTCTATAGTAATTTTAGACACATGGATACATGCTGTGATGAGCATTAGTAAGCAGTATCCATGTTTTGTTTGTGTGTTCTTAGAGTTTTAAAATGGTCATTGGATTTTAATTGTGTATATATGTGTAGTAGTGTATGTACATATGAGTGAAGATATCAAAAGAAAACAAAAGAAGTCATTGGATAACCTGGAGTTACATACATAGGGGTTATTAGCTGCTTGGTGTGGATGCTAGGAACGGAACTAAAGTCTTCTACAAGGACAATTCGCACTCCGAATTTCTGAACTGTTGTTTTAGCTCCATTTTCTTAGCTTTTGACAAATGCCCATCTTCTGCCACAGGACTCCATGGCATTGCATTTGTTTTCCTTGTCACATTAAGGTGTTTCCAATTTAATTTCTCAGTTTTCTTTGGTTTTGATAGCCCACTATAATTTTCAGAGATCTTGAATGGGGATCTTGGTAATGATTGCTAGACATGTTTCTTGTAGAGCTTCAAGTCCAGCTTGTCTATGATGTTTTTCTTTAGCAGTACTTGAGAGTCTTGAGGAAGAAGCCAGCTATTGTGGTCAGAGGGTTATTGTCTAAAACTCATGTGCCAAAATTTTACAGCTGTTAGACAGGATGGAGATGGGGTCATTTTAGAACTGATTTGGTTTTGAGGGCGAAAGAGATAAAGGTTCTTCTAACAATGATACTCCATCCCTCTCTGCCCTTCCCATTCCTGTTATCATATGAAGACACAGCCCCACCACCCCTCAGAATGCTAAACCAAGGAACTTTCTTGGAATACATACAATTTTCTATGTATCAGATCTCACCAGATACATAAAGTTTCTTCTAATCACTCTCCTCTTCTCTTCTGAGACTTCCAAATTATTCAAACACCATTTTATGTGCTTCACAAATATTCAATCTACATTCCTTATTGTTTAAGAAAGCCAAAGAAATAAATGTCATTCTTGTGTGATTTCAACTGTTCCTGTAACCAACACAACTTACTATGATTAATGTTAATTGTGATATCAAATGTTGTTTATCAATTTGACAGGATTTATAATCAACTTGGAAACAAGCCTCTAGGGCATGCCTGTGAAGCATTATCTAAATTAGGTTAATTGATGTGGGAATAGTGACCCTGAATGTGAATGGCTCCATTCTTTGGTCTGGGTCTCTATGCTAAATAAAAGGAAGAAAGTGGGGCAAATACTATCATGCAGTTCTTTCTGCATCCTGAATGAAACTACAATGTGACCAGATGCCACAAGATGCTGTCTACATTGCTTCCAACCAAAATCCCTTCATACTTAAAGTGTACACCAAAACTAACCTTTCTTTCTCACAAGCAACATATTAAGGACCTAATATGGATAATTGGTACCAAGAGTGTTAACATTGCTATGATGATCCTGACCTCGTGTTTATTAGATTTTTGGAACAGATCTGTATTAGCATTGAATGTAACTGGACTGCACAATTCTTCGAATATTGTGAGCAGAACCTAGTGGGCCATTCTAACAGAAGATAAAAAAACAGAAATTCTGAGAGAACCTTAGAAGTAGAGGCCCTCTTCAGAATAGAACACAACATCTATCAGAAACTTAGATATGGAACCCATGAGTCTTACAAGGTATTTGGCTGTGTTTGCACATATTTTGAGAGATTGAATGGTACTGAATTTAATGGAAATAGACTTCATTTCTTTATTTCTATTGCTATAGTAAAGATCATGCTTGACGAGAGGCTGGAAAGAAAAGGATTCCCTTGACCTATAGAGTCTAATTACATCATCTAGGGAGCATAAGGAAGAAAGGCAAGGAGGACAGGGGCCTAAGGGCAAGGGATGAATCAGAACCCATAGAGGGGCCTCGCTTACTGGTTTGCTTCTGTTCCTTGCTCAGATTTCATTCTTAAATAACCCATGACCACCTGTCCAGGGGTGGCAAAGTCCACAGTGAGCTTGGTCATCCCATGTAAATCATATATTATGAAAATGACCCATACACATTCCTGAAGATGAATCTAAAGGAGATATTTTCTCGAATTTATACTCAGAAAATTCAAAGCTTGTTTCAGATTAGCAAAAAAAAATATTTCATAAAGAAAATTTCAAGACAGGAGCATGTTCAAGTTATAGCATAGCTATTATTTACTGTACTTATCCAAGTCTGTGGTAATTAAAAAAAAAAAAAGGTTGGGCAGATATTATTTGACCTGTTAAACAATGAGTATTTTTTTGTAATTGTAGAAATATATTTTGCATGATGCTATATCCATGAGTCCATAGGCAAGAGGGTAACATTTTAACAGAAAAGTGTTTGGGTGTTGAGTTGCCAAGAGAGGGAATTGTGATGTTCAATATTGAGTTCTAACCTAACAGTATGTAGAATTATACAATCATGTAAATTCTGGAAAATGTGTCTTGCCTATATTAGGTTAATTTCAATGAGAAGATACGTGTTAATAGAGGGGAGTAGCATTGAGTAGGTGGGGATCGTGGACAAAGGAGAAACCAGGCTGAGCATCAGCCTTCATCACTCACTGCGTTAGGATAGCAGATGCAAGGTGACCAGCTGCCTCATGCACCTGCCCCCGCCATGGCTTTTCACCCGTGATAGACAACACCCCCTCCTCTATCAGTGCAAATAAAACTTGCCTTCCTTAAGTTACTGGTCCCCCTCGGGGTGTTTGTCACAATAATAAGAAAAATAACTAAACCGGATATGGTAATATCCTTCAAATATCCTTTCCCCAGGAGGGAATTATACCCTCTATTTCATACTATGGTCTTTATATAGAAATTGGTAGGCATTCTTACTTGCATCCGTAACAAAGACTCAAAAACCATGAATGATTTTTATGGTTGTTTGGCATGTCTAAGTTCCTACTTGTTTATTAGTGCTATCTGTTTGCATTTGTTTCTCCTTTGCATCAGCAGATGATCATATTTTGGAAACCATGTGTGGTTTCCTCATAGGCTCCCCGCTTACCCCTACATCTCTAGGCTTTCTCAACCCTGGTGGACTTATACACCTTTCAAATTCTGTTTTCTATGGCTTTGATTTGGGGTCTTGTCCATTGAGGCAAATCATATTATATGTCAAATAGGCTTGATGTATTCTGACAAAATACAGTAGAAAGAAAACCATTATCACCAATAATGTTTAACAACTTGAAATCTGATGATGATTACAATATTTTGAATTAGTGGTGATAGGAAAACACCAAAAATGACACTTGATTTAGCAAGCATGTGGAAGCTAGGAATGAAAGCTCTTGAGAGAATTAGATTTATAGACTTCTTCAGAAAAGATGGGCTCTTGGGTGAGATAATGGATATTAATGGCACATAATTACATACAAGCTATATCATACTCTATAATTATCTCCTTTCAGCAGAGGTTAAGATTTAACTAAGCTTACAGAACTTTGAGATAGGAGATTTCATGAAGACTCATAAAGCAGGGAATTAAGAAATACATCACAAAACATTTTAACTGACTCAAAATTGGAGGGTTATATATACAAGATAAGGACTCTATTTAAACAAGAAGTCATTTTGCTTCTGAACAAACTACAGTATAAGATTTAGCGTAGATGTCTGTCAATATGGAAAATGAAAATATGGAATGTGGTATGTACATAAATGAAATTTTTTTCATCTACAAGTAAAAATACAATGAATTTAAGAACAGACAGTTGAGAAAATTATTAAATAGTGTTAAGTGAACCAGACTCAGAGATAAATATCACATGTTCTTACTCAAATAAAGATTCTCTCTTTTAATGTTCGTAAATGTGCATGTATGTGGATGTTGGGTGGGATTGTAAACTACGAAACTTTTCGGGGGAGAAAGAGGGTTAGAGGATTTGAGAAAGGGAAAAAGGTGGGACATGATACTGAGAAGGATGTTCCTAGGAAGAAAGCCACAAGGATAGACAGTAGGGCGTGGGAGAACAACACTCAACAAAAACAAATGTTTAAAAATACCGTATTCAAAACTGATGTCTTCTATGCTGCTTAAAGTTAATTGATTGGTCAGTCTTGAAAGGAAAGTCTCATAAAAACGGTATTGATGTCAAGTAAATACTTTCAAACACTGGAGGTCATTGGAATAAACAGAAGCATTTAAACTCTCCCCCTTTCTTAAGCTTGAGCTGAAACACATGGCGTGACCTCTGATCTAACCATAGAGGCTGTGGTGTTCATCAGGGTGATCAAAGCAGCCATCAAGCTGTTGCTACATCTATTCTGATCAGGACTAATAATAAATAATTTAATTAGGTGTTTAATGGGGTTGCAAAGTTGTTGTTTTAAAATTTCAACCCTTTTTACTAATTGAGATCTACTTGAAATGCCTTTTTTTGGTAGCCCTAGCCTATTAACTCCAACTTCAAGTGTGCAAGACTGCTTAATTCTACTTACTACATGGTTTTCCTTTTTCTCAAAGACTGCTAGCTTTGAGCAGATTTCTATTAAGAAAAACAACAAATTACATTGATAAACATTGCAGTTAAATATGCTGGGAACTCCAGCTGTGTGTTTTCTCATCTAAAAAGAGATTTGGGAGGAGAAGGTAACCTTGTTCTCCCTGCTTTTTTGTAAACTGAAGCTCTTCCCTTTGGGATAGGTGATAATTAGAACAAGGAATGAGGCATTTAACCAAAACATTTGACTACATAATTAGATAGCCTTAGTCTTCTTGAGACAGCACAAAGAATTCGGCAGTCTGCTTGAAAGAGATGGGCAGACACCCATAGCTCCCTTGGACTCAGTGTTCTACAAAAACCCTGGAGGACAGAGTACTCTGGAGTGGGTGCGTTGATATGGTCACATCATTGGCCTGGCATTGCCAGGGAAGGCGGGATTTGGCTCATTATTCTGTCAGAACTTGTTTTCACCTCCTTACTTAGTCTCTGAATACATCCAGAAGCTTTGTTTCCCTTTTTGTTAAGCATACTGTTACCCACAGGAGTTCTGAGTGAAATGCAAAAGCTATAATTGCCTTAGTGAATACACAAATGAATCCATAAAACACCTCCCCAGGGATAAGCCTGAATTCTGCTCCTTTTTTTAAAAGAAAAGATTTATCTTTATTTGTGTGTGTTTGTGTGTGTGTGTGTGTGTGTGTGTATGTGTGTGTGTGTTTGTCTGTGTGTCTGTGTGCATGAGGGCAAGTGCTCATACAGGCTAGAAGAAGGTATCCAACTTCCTGGACCTGAAGTTACATCCATTTGCCAGCCACCAAACACAGGTACTGACATAATAATTTGGGTCTTCTACAAGAGTAATAAGGATTCTGAACTGCTGGACCATCTCCACAGGCTTTCTATCACTTTTAATAGAGAGAGACAGTAGAGAAGATTGTTTTATGTGCTCTACACAGTTGATCAACTCTACTTACTATTTATCTTAAATTCTTATATCTACCAAATATCTACAATCTTTGCTTGTTGTTTTATCACCATACTTTATTTTTTGTTTTATAATCCTGGTGAACTGCTGCCTTTAACAAGCTGCTGCCTTGGTGTTACAAGCATATTTTATAGCTTGTGCTGTAGGATCCTGGCCCTCTCATGATTGTGAAGTCAATTCCTTATTCATACTTACGAGTAGTGTCCATTCTTGTAAAGAAATTGTTTCCCACACCCATTTCAACTAGTCTTTCTTGAGATGCCTATATGAAAAATAAGCTAGGAAAGGGGACAACGGTTGAAATGTAAATGAAGAATATATATAATAAAAATATTAAGAATAAATAAATAAATAAATCTGTTCTATTTTAAAAAAAGAAAAGAAAACTAAGCTAGATTCAGATGACAATAGTTATCCCATAAAATAATCTTTCATTCATGACTCTTATTTAATGATTTCAGAAACCTAAGCCAGGGGATACAAAGACAATCACTCTAGCTCAGTCTTAAAAGATTGGCTGTATTTAATTTTGCATATGTTTTATTCTCCCTACATCTCCTTCCTCTCTGCTTCCTTACAATAGACTTAAAATGCCATCCTGTGCATGCCTCTACTCAGACAAGTATTGGAGATGGTCACAGGGATGTGCTGCTCACCTCCCTGATAGATACACTGCCACAGAGAGGGATGTCAGCCACTTTGAACATTGCCCTTTCTTTTCTGTTTTAGCCTTGGATGACTGTGCTAGAATTCACTCAGTATAACAGGCTAGCATTGTTCTTACAGAGATCTGCTTTCCTCTTCTTCCCAAGTGCTGGAATTAAAGGTATACACCATTCCCATCTAGGTCACTTTGGACATTGCCAAGGCTGAAGAAAGTCACCTCATTCCAGGATAGCTCATGTCCAATGGCTATTGAACATGAAGTTATAAGAACCTCACTATTTTTTGCCTGTCATATGACAACATGAGGTAGGCAGTTTTGCTAAATTACTTCTTTAAATGGCCAGCCTTGTGTTGTCAGTATGATTTGATCTTGAATCTGTCATAAGACCAGCTGCTGGGCATTCCTGTGAGGGGTTTGCTTAATCAGATTATTTGAACATGGAAGGCCCATTCTAATTGTATTCAGAACATTTTGGTGACAATGGTTATAAAAGAGAAATGAAGGAAACATTGCTCTTGCCTGCTGGCATTCACTGTTAAAGCAAGATCATCCTGCTGACACTCCTGCTGTTTTCTTTGATGAACATTAGCACTATCTTCTTTGGGGTTTCAATAAAGATGGAAGACCAGCTTCTCTCCAGAATCCTCCTGATCTCCAGTGCCAGATTAGGACTGCTGAGACTTTCACCTTGAGAACTAAGCTATAGTCAGCCTCTCAGCTTCTCTGGTGTTACACAGCCAGCAAAGCCAATATAAGACAACACTTTCCCTTCAGTATGTATTCATCCCATACATTCTGTTCCTCTAGAAAGCCCTGATTGATACATGTCTCAACTACCTGTAGGTAAGGCCCAGTGCTTTCTGGCCACATCATAGTTCCATTTATCCCCGAGCCCAATCACTCTATCCGTTTCTTCTGTGTTACAGCCATCCAAGTCCACCTTGGAAATCTGCATCGGGAATACTATACACATGATTTTCTGTATTCTGTATCATCTTAATTGGGTCTGACTAACCATTGGGTTTTCCAAACAGCCAATGTATCTGAATGTATCTGCCATGCGCACGAAAACAGATCCTATGTGGCAGTCTGCATATAGTCCCATCAGTCCTTAACATATGCCTTTTAAAGGATGGTACTAATTAGAACATTATCTTAAGATTGGACACTAGAGGGTAGAGAGGTGGCTCAGCAGTTAAGCATACTTTGTTGCTCTTACAGAGAACTGAAGTTGAAATCCCAACATTCATATTGTAGAAAGAATAATCACCTGCAACACAAGTTCCAGGAGATCAACCTCCTCTTCTGGCCTGTGTGAGGATGCACACCAGTACATTCTTCAACAAATATGAGTGACTGGAAATTAACTGTGTCTTTAAAAGACTCTGGCACATAACAATAACAGTCTGGACAATGGTGTTTGGTAGTGGAGGCAGTGAGTGACAACACATAGTGTCTCAATGTTCTGAGTGAGTTATTTCATCACTGTTGCACACCTGCAGAGTGAGTGTACTAATAAGAGCACAGGACATGGGGCTCTAGAACTAAATAGGACAGGGGGTCCTTCCTCAGTGGCCTGTAAATCTGCTAACTTCAATCTAACACAGTGACATAGTAAACCAAGTAATGTCACCTCAGGACTTGGAGGGTGAAGCAAGAAGACTCCTGTGAGTTCAAGGCTTTCCTGGGTATGCTAGTGAGTACCAGACTTGCTACAGCCATCCTATATAATTGTCATTGCATTATAACATTAATAATGATAACAATAAAAATATTATTATTATCATTATTATTATTTTTTAGGTTATTTTTTCCTTCATTATTTTTTATTCGATATATTTTTTATTTACATTTCAAATGATTTCCCCTTTTCTAGCCCCCCACTCCCCGAAAGTCCCATAAGCCCCCTTTTCTCCCCCTGTCCTCCCACCCACCCCTTCCCACTTCCCCGTTCTGGTTTTGCCCTATACTTCTTCACTGAGTCTTTCTAGAACAAGGGGCCACTCCTCCTTTCTTCTTGTACCTCATTTGATGTATGGATTATGTTTGGGGTATTCCAGTTTTCTAGGTTAATATCCACTTATTAGTGAGTGCATACCATGAGTCACCTATTGAGTCTGGGTTACCTCACTTAGTATGATGTTTTCTAGCTCCATCCATTTGCCTAAGAATTTCATGAATTCATTGTTTCTAATGGCTGAATAGTACTCCATTGTGTAGATATACCACATTTTTTGCATCCGCTCTTCTGTTGAGGGATACCTGGGTTCTTTCCAGCATCTGGCAATTATAAATAGGGCTGCTATGAACATAGTAGAGCATGTATCCTTATTACACGGTGGGGAATCCTCTGGGTATATGCCCAGGAGTGGTATAGCAGGATCTTCTGGAAGTGAGGTGCTCAGTTTTCGGAGGAACCGCCAGAGTGATTTCCAGAGTGGTTGTACCAATTTGCAACCCCACCAGCAGTGGAGGAGTGTTCCTCTTTCTCCACATCCTCTCCAACACCTGCTGTCTCCTGAATTTTTAATCTTAGCCATTCTGACTGGTGTAAGGTGAAATCTCAGGGTTGTTTTGATTTGCATTTCCCTAATGACTAATGAAGTTGAGCATTTTTTAAGATGCTTCTCCGCCATCCGAAGTTCTTCAGATGAGAATTCCCTGTTTAACTCTGTACCCCATTTTTTAATAGGGTTGTTTGGTTTTCTGGATTCTAACTTCTTAAGTTCTTTATATATATTGGATATTAGCCCTCTATCTGATGTAGGATTGGTGAAGATCTTTTCCCAATTTGTTGGTTGCCAATTTGTCCTTTTGATGGTGTCCTTTGCCGTACAGAAACTTTGTAATTTTATGAGGTCCCATTTGTCAATTCTTGATCTTAGAGCATATGCTATTGGTGTTCTGTTCAGAAATTTTCTCCCTGTACCAATGTCCTCAAGGGTCTTCCCCAGTTTCTTTTCTATTAGCTTCAGAGTGTCTGGCTTTATGTGGAGGTCCTTGATCCATTTGGATTTGAGCTTAGTACAAGGCGATAAAGATGGATCAATTCGCATTCTTCTGCATGCTGACCTCCAGTTGAACCAGCACCATTTGTTGAAAAGGCTATCTTTTTTCCATTGGATGTTTTCAGCCCCTTTTTCGAGGATCAAGTGGCTATAGGTGTGTGGGTTCATTTCTGGATCTTCAATCCTGTTCCATTGATCTGCCTGCCTGTCAGTGTACCAATACCATGCAGTTTTTAACACTATTGCTCTGTAGTATTGCTTGAGGTCAGGGATACTGATTCCCCCAGATTTTCTTTTGTTGCTGAGAATAGTTTTAGCTATCCTGGGTTTTTTGTTATTCCAGATGAAATTGTTAATTGCTTTTTCTAACTCTGTGAAGAATTGAGTTGGGATTTTGATGGGTATTGCATTGAATCTGTATATTGCTTTTGGCAAAATAGCCATTTTAACTATATTGATTCTGGCGATCCATGAGCATGGGAGGTTTTCCCATTTTTTGAGGTCTTCTTCCATTTCCTTCTTCAGAGTCTTGAAGTTCTTGTCGTAAAGATCTTTCACATGTTTGGTAAGAGTCACCCCAAGATACTTTATACTGTTTGTGGCTATTGTGAAGGGGGTCATTTCCCTAATTTCTTTCTCAGCCTGCTTATCCTTTGAGTATAGGAAGGCCACTGATTTGCTTGAGTTGATTTTATAACCTGCCACTTTGCTGAAGTTGTTTATCAGCTGTAGGAGTTCTCTAGTGGAGTTTATTGGGTCACTTAGGTAGACTATTATTATATATTTGAATAACTAAACCAAGAAAACTAATGAAATTAACTGAAAAATGCTGATGAAATTAAAATTGCATTCTAATTGTTTTCAAATACAGGATCAGCTTTCAAGAAAACTATATAAGATCAAATTGAAATTTCAGAGGCTGATTTGAAACGAAATTATAAAAAGTCAGTATTTTCTATATGAGGACTAGATCTTTTGAAAAATTAATGTTGGAAATTCAGGAAGGCAAGCAGCAATTATTTAATAATAATCAAACAGAGGGGGTTAGAGAGATGGCTCAGCAGTTAAGAGCACTGACTGCTTTTCCAAAGGTCCTTAGTTCAAATCCCAGCAACCACATGATGGTTTACAACCATCAGTAATGAGATCTGACATTCTCTTTTGGTGTGTCTGAAGACAGCTATCGTGTACTAACATATAATAATAAATCTTTGAGTGAACAGGGCTGGAGCAAGCAGAGGTCCTGAGGTCAATTCCCAGCAACCATCTGCATAGCTACAGTGTACTCATGTAAATAAAATAAATAAATAAATCTTAAAAAAGAATTAAAAAAAAAGCTCCCAGAATTTCTCTGACATAAAAGATGCATCAAACAGGCTGGTGATGACTTAGCAGGTAAAGGCACATAGGGTTCTTGCAGAGGACTGGAGTTTACTTCCCAGCATCCATGTTTAGTGGTTCACAACTGCCTGTATCTTCAGTTGTAGGGGATCTAATGCCTTCTTCTGACCTCCACCCTCTTCTGTGTCTGTGTGGGCACTGTACTTCTATATATACCCACCCACCCCACACACATATATGCACAATTGCAACCTAAAAATAAGTCTTTAAATATGTTTCCTAATTACATTGTGCTATACTCATAGATCAGTGGCTTGCTCTACCATCACCAGAGACACTTCCTTCTGCAGCAGATGGGAACAGATAGAGAGACCCACAGCCTGATATTATTGCAGAGAATGAGCAACCTTGGAATACTCAACTCTAATTGTGATATCTTTATGAAATCTTTCCCCTCAAGGCTCAAGGAGCCTACAGAAGAGGAGCCAGAAAGAGAATAAGAACCAAGATGGATGGAGAACACCAAGAAAACCAGGCCCTCTTGAAGGCGACCAAGCTTCTGCTAGGGAGGGTGCATGAGTGTAATGCAGACTGATCTCCTTATAGCAAGGCCTGAGGAGTTGGGAAGGACATGGCAAGGATCTGTGGGATGTTCATGCAGATCTCCTGACCTTTCCCAAAGGAATGTGTGGGTCATTTTCACCTTCTGTTTAGATTCTTGGCTTTGCTATTGAAAGTCTTTTCTTTCACTTTGTCTGTGACAGATGTGTCCCAAGAATCAGAAAAAGAAAGCTTGGACAGTGATTTACTCTTTTTTTTTTGTCTCTGAGAATCACAGGAGTGGAACAGATCACTTCTCCTCTGTTAATGATGGTAATATGATTGAGTCAACAGGCCCTTCTTGGTCTAGGCACAACAGCTAACATCTGGATGTCTTCCTCCAATGGAAACTTAGTTCTAACAACTATGTGCCCACCAACGTGTTCCAAACAACAGATGATTGTCAAAGGGTTAGAAAACTCTTGCTGGATCACTGGTTTCCAGGCCTAATAGGAACATTCAGAGGTAAGCCAAGCAAGGATGAGGAAATGGTTCAAAGTCTTAATGTGCAGATAGCTCTTGGCATTAGAAGAATTAGATCTCCTGATGAGGATATGGAGAGATACAAGGTGTCAATAGGTAAATTAAAATTTACTGGGTATGTAAAATATCAGCTCTCTATACTATATGCATAATTGCTACCAACTGTGGGCATTGGGCTATGTAGCACTGTGTTGGGTAGATATTAACTGCTTGCTGATGCTGTTCGCTATTTCTTGATATCGTTCATAGATTATTAGGAAACCATAGAGATTGAAGAGGTAAAGGAAAGAAAAAAGTAAAGTGTTCACATTACTATTAAATGTGAGAAGTCCTTAAAAAAGATCATACATGAGAAAGTGAATGTAAAGTCTTTTCAGTTGTAAATAAGTGGCTGTATAAATAAACCTGAGTTGTCTCAGGGCCAAGGTTTGTGAACTGCACAAGTTCACAAGTCTTCTTTCACCTAATCCACACATGTCCTTCGGGCTTAGGACCCCACCAGCACCCTCTAGATTAACAAGATCAACAAACACACATATGAACTTAGAGATATAGAAGCAGCATGCAAATTGTCTGCAAAGGTCTTCACCAGGTAGGGTCCTAACGCTGAAATAAGAAGTAGAAAACGTGCTCTGCTTCCTAACCCACAAGTTCTCTCCAACAGATGATCATTTGAAAACAAAAATTTAGTTTTCCTCAAGGAGTCTCACTGGGGACACAAAGCACCCTTCAGAGTAGGCTGCATGCCCAGCAGCCGCTGGCCAACAGAAGATGAACTCAAGAGCAACACTGGGGTTCTTTATCTCATAATTCATGTCACAGCTTCCACACATCTTTTTTTTAATTAATATTATTTTTCTTTTTTCTTTTACTTTATTTTATTTATATTTTTGTCTCTTTTTATCCTATAGGTTCTTTGTGTATATATTATGGCTTTCAGTTTAGGGTTTATGTAAGACTTCTGACTACGTGAACTGGTGGGTCTCTGTGTCTATATCTGTTTTGATTTTTTTCTCTGGGCTTTTTTCCTTGTGTTCCTATGTTTTGTCCTATTCTTATTGTTAGTTTTTTGTTTTGTTTTATTATTATCCCTTAGAAGTTAGTTTATTCCCTAGTGAGATATAGAAAGGGTATGGATCCAGAAAGGAGGGAAGGCAAGAAGGACCTGAGAGGAGTAGAGGGTGGCAAAACATGATTAAGATATGTGAGAACAGAACCCTGTTTTCAAAAAATGAAAAGTATGCATAAATGATATATAAAATTTTATTTTATAAGTTCCAATTATACTCTGACAACATCAGTGAGTAAATAATCAGGAAGATACTGGAATGTGGCATAGGTTTTTCTCTAATTGTACCATAATAAAATAGTGAAGGAGTAATAAAAGAATAATTTTCTTCTTATTTGTTAAAATGTTTCAGAAATGAACAATAGGTACTATAATCACATTTTTCTTATTAAATAAACTAATTAAATATGAAGACCATAAACATTCAAAATACATAGATTTTTCAATACAACAATTTATTGAAATTATGACAATTTTCTAGGCTCTTTTTAATTAATAATATAAACGTAAATTGAAATTTAAGTATCATTATACCTAAAAATATATACTACCCCAAAATAAATATAAAGGAATGAAAATGTACATAAAAATTGATGGGTAAAATGCCTTTTTTGTGACAGGGTTTTTCTGTATAGCTCTCTGGAACTCACTCTGTAGACCAGGCTGGTCTCGAACTCAGAAATCCGCCTGCCCCTGCCTCCCAAGTGCTGGGATTACAGGCATGTGCTACCACTCCCCTTTCTCCTTTGTAGGTAAGTCTTTATATTGTTAAATATAAACTTAGAAACCAACATGAATCTTAATCTATAAAGATTTTAAGCACTCAGGAATTACAAAAAAACAAAAAACAAATAAATACATAATTTTTTAATTGGAGAAAATGTCAATATTTTATACGAGGTGACTATCATTGATATTATAAACGTTTTATAAATAGCTAAAAAATGTTATCAATCAATGTTGACTTAGCAATTAGAGAAATACACATTTCGAAACCCAGAAACAGTTCTAACTTTTATTTTCAGCAGATAAGGAAAAGAATGTTAAAATGTAGCATTGGGGGTCTGGTGGGGAGGGGACTGGAGAGGAGAAATAGATTACGAATATGCAGAATAGCTGGGTTTCAGGTCCCAGCATCCAATAGAAACCACACTATTTTAAACTTCCAGCTCCAGGGAATCTAACAACCTTCTTTGTCTCTTGAAGGACCCTACACACATATGTACATATATAATTAAAATTAAACAAAATGAGAAAATTGTGCCTAGTGAGTAAACTAGACATAAATTAACCATAGACATCTCTATACAAACCTGTATCACCAAATCTACCCAACTGCACCTTTAATGAGCAAGGGTGCTAATACACCATTGGAAAGTGTTCAGCACTTTGCAGTCAGTTTAAATACTTTAATCTTATATATTTTTTTAATTCTGTAAAGTAAATACTATAGTTATATAACAAAGAGAAGGGATTTTTAAATCCTATCCCCATCTAATCAGAGCATTAGCTCCTAAACGAGGATGAGCAGCTTTGCACATTAAACGGACAGACTGCACCCCAAGGCAGTGATGGGAATCCTCACAACTGTTTCCCAAGCTTTGTGGCTTTCTGCACCTGTGCCTTCCTTTATCTCCAATGGGGGATGATAAGGACTTTGTCTACAAGGGAAACACCTAAATGGAAAAAAACAATCTCTCCAACAGAAAATCTTCTATAAATGTCCCGACTTAATCCTGAACACTGCTGTGCATTAGAAAATGACAGCCTGAAAAAAAGAAAAGAAAGAAATTTGGCTTCACTCTTTTTTTTCTTAAGTCATCAAGTTAACTAACACATTGTAAAAGTTGAGTTGCTTCAATCAATCACGTCACTTAGATGGGCAAGAATTACAGAATCAACGGACTCAGTGGCTCACATTTTAATAACTTCAAAATCAACTGCCAGTCCTTATTTATGGCCCGTCCGTTGACAAGCCACTTAATTGTTATGTATTACAACTGAAAAAGGTGTCATTGTGGAAAAGCAAGTTCTCAGAGCTGAGCCAGCATCCTTGGGAGTTTTGAATCTGACCCAGGCACTTCCGAAGAAGCTGCCAAACCTCCCCCCCACGTCCCCCACCCCCGTGCCACTCTTCACTCTCCTCATCAGCCTTAATTAGCCAAACAATTTATTTTCAGTCTTTTCAGTTACAATGAGTTACTGAGTTTTCTTTAAAATTTCTAATAAAATATATATGCATGTATATTGTTCTATTTCTGAAAGAGTTTCATGTTTTAGTAGTTTCCTTTATAGCTGACATGGTAATTATGCATATTTATAGAGGCTTTCAGCAAATGAACACAATATGTAATGCTCAGATTTGGGTAATTGGGATAAACGTCCCAGCAGAAGTATTTTCTGTAAGAATGTTCAAAATCATCTGAGATTTTAATATGAATATCTATTTTCCTAATTGGATAACATTATTTACTTCTCAGACGCAGATGTGTTGAGGCCACAGGACACTGGACCTCGCCTTTTCTGCTTCTACTGTTGGTGGTCCCAGGCTTCTTCTCAAGCTGCCAGACTTGGCATCAAGCTCCTTTCCCCATAGAAGCATCTCACCTCCTGTACTGCTTTCTGATAACGCTTTTAATTTATGAATGTTAGACGAGGACTCGGTAAGTGGTTCCAAGATAAAGGATTTGCTTCCCATGTATGGTCTTATATTTCTCTTACATTCAGAACCATGGAAAAAGAAGGAGTTCTCTGAGATGGGTGACATTATTTATATAATTTAGTTTGGTAAAATTTTCCTGTGAAATGCCAATATTTCTTGACACTTCCATTACTTTTGGACTCTGTTAACTAGACATTTGAGTGTCTATTATAAAGTCCAAATTTGCTATGACATGTAAGGCCCAAGGGCAGATGAGTTAACAGTAGGGTTGGGGAAAGGAACAAGTCAGCACATTTAAATGTATATCTAAGGCTGATCTCCCAACTTACATTTCACCAATAATAAAGCAAATGTGAGATTCCTTTTCATCTATTTCCATCTTTCTGTATTTACATATGTGTGTGTTTACATTTATATGCATGTGGGTGTACAGGCATGGTGGCAGGGAGCACAGATATTTTTTGTGATGGTGGAGGCCAGAGAACAACCTTGCATGATGGCCTTCTGGTACTATACACAATTTGTTTGAGGCAAGGTCTTCTGAAATTTCACCACAAAAGCCAGGCCAGGCAGCCTATGAATTTCCAGGAATATGCCAATATCTGCCTCCAGTCATTTTTGAGATTATAAATCTCACCCAACTTTTCACATGGACCTGAGGGAAAATAACTCAGGTACTCATGCTTGTGTGGTAAGCAACTCAGACTCCATAGCTTTCTGTCAATTAATTCCAAACAGGGACAGAGAAACAATGATGACATATTCTGAGTTCGTATAAGTTCAATAGTGTTCATAAACTATACTACATCTTGACAGATACAAATTAAGTAGCTACCTAAATATTAGCAGACTTGCAGGACATTGGGATGAATTCCTTCCTGATGACTAACTGAAGGATGGAACAGCCAGACTCTAATTGTTGGTCACAGAAAAGAGTCACATCTCTTTCTCTGGGGAAGTGACTCCAAAACTATCATGAAAGGACACTAATAGATAGCTATCTGAGCCTAGGTCAGATGTCCTAAACCTTAAGGGGTTAGCGTCTAGCTGGCAACTCTCTGAAAGTATAAAGACACGTTATTCAATCAATCCAATTAGGTCTGCCAATCACCTGGACTTAAATCCTCTCTTTGAGATAGCTGTGTGTTCAGACACTTTCAGAATATTCTGAATACCAGGATTCTTGATACCAGGACAGTGGCTTCTTTGGTCATTACCAATTCACTCATTTAGGGTGCCTCAGTGTGCCCTGTAATAAATTATGTTTTTCGTTTGTACCGTGTGTTTCATCTGAACTCTTTTGGTGGAGAACACAAGGGCTGAAGACCAAAGGAGAGTCCAGAGGGATATCACCAATACATAAATGCCCTCAAATCTTCAGGGACATCTCTAAATACCTTTAAAATATGAAATAACTACACAAACATGTTGCAATTTGTGTCTATAAGCAGAATATTTCCTGACTGCTTGCCTTGCTTACTGTTCTATTGTTGTAATTATATACCGTGAGCAAGATGAGTTATCAAAGAAAGCACTTAACTGTTTTCTAGTTTCATAGAGATGGAATACATGATGGAGGAACAAAGGCAAGCTAGGAACAGCTGAGAGTTCATGTCCTTATCCACAAGTAGAAGGAAGAGGAACCAAATGGCTAAGCATGATGTTAAGTCTTTTGAAATCTCAAAGCCCACTCTCATAAGACACGCCCTCCAGCAAGGCCCTACCTTTTTATTTTGTATTATTTGTTTACATTCCAAATGATTTCCCCTTTTCTGCTCCCCCTCCCATAAGTCCCCTAAGCCCTCTTCCCTCTGCCTGTTCCCCAATCAACCCCTCCCACTTCTCTGTCCTGGTAATCCCCTAAATTGCAGCATCAAGCCTTTCTACCTTTTAATTCTTCCAAAACAACTCGGGACCAAACCTACAAACATGAGCCTAGTTCCTTCAAACTGCCATATTTCCTTTAACTTTTTAAATGTTAATTTATTTAGCATGTGTGTGTGTTTGTGTGTGTGTGTGTGTGTGTACATTGAAACATGTATACAGAGGTCAGAACAATTTGAGAAAGTCAGTTCTTTCAGTGTATTATCTGGATCCTGGGGATTAAACACGAGTCATCAGAATTGCCAGAAAACACCTTTGCCTGCCAAGCCATCTTTATAGACATTTCTTCCAATTTTTGAAATCTATCAAGACTTAGTTACAAACCATTTTCTCCCAAATTTCATTCACCTCAGTAATTATTGCCTTTGTTGATTAATGCCATCACAACATTATTAATTTGGTGTGTAATATACAATATTCATACTTTGGCTAAATGTTTTCATTTCTTGTATTTGAGTACCTAGACAAAAAGTAACTTATAGAAGTAAGGGTTTATTTTGAGTTCGGGTTTCAGAAGTGTTGAGTCCACCAAGACAGGGAACACAAGGCAACGGTCTGGAAAAGCACAGTGGTAGGATCAGGAAATGGGCTAGTCACATTTTCACCCAAACAGAGGAAGCACAAAGAGACCAGGGAGTGAGGCCAAGTTATAAACCCTCCAAGCCTGCCTTTTGTCACATTCTCCTGCCAGCATGACTCCACTGCCTAAAGTTCCTAAGCCTCCCAAACAGCTCCACCAATTGTGGACCACGTGTTCAAACATATGAACCTTTGGAGAATATTTAATCCAGCACAGCAAAGTATCCAGAGATGAAAAAAAGAGGTTTAGGATTTTAGCTTTGTTTGCATATTACATTTTATGATGAGATAATGTCGACTTATAACCACTTGGAAAAGAACAGGCTTATCTCATTTTTCTTTTCTAAGAGTACAGTCATCTGGTTTTATCCATGAAGCAAATATATAAAACAAAGTACTTGGACATGCCCAGGAATTATATGCAATTCTAGCTTCTCCAAGTGACATGAAACATTGACTCTGAGGTTGTTTAGCACAGAAAAATAGAAAGTGTTTGCTAATGGCTGAGGAATTTCTACCCTGCAGTGTTTGTTTTGCTATTTAGATCACATCCTAAGATAAGCATTCTTCTCTGTCATTCTGTCTCTGTTTGCCACTTTTATTTCAAATTAGAGCCAGTCATTTTATGAATATGAAACTGGTTCAAACATAGAACAATTGAGCTCAAAGAGATCTGTCAGTTGTAAGCATCAACTCTATCTTCATGGTAAAAAAGAAAAAAGAAATAAAAAAACCCTTACATCTAAAATAAAGATTCTTTTCTTCTTGTCATAGCAAAATTTTGCAAACTCAGGTAGACAGAGAGAACTGTAGAGTCAGAGCTCTGGGATGTAAGAACTATCAGTGATATTCTAGAATGATAAATTTGTTAAGGTTTCTTTTTTTTTTTTTTGCTATATTTTTTGTTTACATTCCGAACACTTTCCCCTTTCCCGGTTCCCCCCTCCTAGTCGGTCTCATAAGCCCTCTTTCCTTCGCCTATTTCCTAATCACCCCCACCCACCCATTTCCCTGTCCTGGTACTCCCCTACAATAGTGGATCAACTCTCTTTTCAGAGCCAGGGCCCTTTCTTTCCCTCTTTTTGGGTATCATTTGATATGCTAACTGTGTCTTGAGAATTCAGAGCTCTTGGGCTAATTAATATCCACTTATCAGTGATTGCATTCCATGTATATTCTTTTGTGATTGGGTTACCTCACTTAGGATGATATTTTCCAGTTCCAACCATTTGCCTAAGAATTTCATGAATTCATTGTTTTTAATTGCTGAGTAGTATTCCAGTGTGTAAATACACCACATTTTCTGTATCCATTCCCTTACTGAGGGACATCTGGGTTCTTTCCAGCTTCTGGCTATTATAAGTAAGGCTGCTATGAACATAGTGGAGCATGTGTCCTTATTGCATGCCTGGGAATCCTCTGGGTATATGCCCAGAAGAGGTATAGCAGGGTCCTCCGGAAGTGTCCTGCCCAGATTTCTGAGGAAGCATCAGACTGATTTCCAAAGTGGTTGTACCATCTTGCAATCCCACCAGCAGTGGAGGAATGTTCCTCTTTCTCCACATCCTTGCCAATTCCTGCTGTCTCCTGAGTTTTTAACCTTAGCCATTCTTACTGGTGTGAGGTGAAATCTCAGGGTTGTTTTGATTTGCATTTCCCTAATGATTAATGATGTTGAACATTTCTTAAGGTGCTTCTCAGCCATCTGAAGTTCTTTATGTGAAAATTCGTTGTTTAGCTTTGTACCCCACTTTTTAATAGGGTTATTTGGTTCCCTGGGCTTTCTTAAGGAGGGACAATGAAATGAATCTTTTGGTTTATCAAATAACTTATTATATAAAATAATAATTTTAAGGCAACCACAAGATGAGTTAGCTGGTAAAGATTCTTGTGGCCAATGTCTGATGACCTAAGTTCCAACAGTAGGACACACATGGTGGAAGAGGAGAGCTTACTCCCATGAACTGTACTCTGACCTCCACATGCACAGAGATTTGTGTGTGTGTGTGTGTGTGTGTGTGTGTGTGCATGTGTGTGCTTGTGTGTGTATCTGTGTGAGTGTATGTATGTTTGCATATGCAAACACAAATTAATCTAATAAAAAGGTTAAAGAGTATAGCACATTTACTGGCTACAGTGCTAAAGGAGGACATTAAGACGTAAAGTATTTTTTTTCTGGTACACACATGATAACATTATCAACTAAGATGGGCAAATATTCATAGATAGGTAAGTAGTTAGAGACAGCACACACACACACTGTTTTATCAAGGTACTTCATAATTTTTGTTTATTTTTATTAAATGTTGCAGGAACTTAAAACTAAATTGAATAATGTTAGGAACAGGGCCAGCATCTAGTGAGGGCTCTCTCTGTGATTTGCATATACCACTCTTCTTCCCACATCCTCACATAGTAGAGGAATAAGAATCGATTGTGTTGCTTTTCTCCTCAATAATACAAATCCCCCAACTAAAAAAATTGACTATGGCCTCACCTTTATTTAACCCTAAGTTTTCCTCAACCCAACTTGAGGGAGAATGGACAAGGAGGCAGGCCTTGACATCTGCTTGGCTGCAAGTAGTGCTCTCCTTCACCACCACGACTTTCTATGTTTCTTCCGTTTCCAAAAGTGACAAGGAATATGAACCAACGTGTTTGGAAATCTTGAATTCTAGTTGAACTAACGTTGACATCTTGAAATTGACTCCAACCCTTGCCATCATTTGAGGCACTGACTTAACACTAGAATAATCAAAATATTTTTCATTCCACCCCAAACCTCTCCTCTTGTAAAGGGGTTATACCTCCTCTTACTTTCATGATTAATTTGTATTCTCTTCTTGGTTTTGCCTAGCCAACACTGGGGCTGGATCAAGCCTTTCCAGGATCAGGGCCCTCTTCTTCCTTCTTCATGGGGAATCATTTGATATGCTAATTGTATCTTCAGTATTCAGAGCTTCTGGGCTAATTAATATCCACTTATCAGTGATTGCATTCCATGTATATTCTTTTGGAATACCTCACTTAGGATGATATTTTCCAGTTCCAACCATTTGCCTAAAAAATTCATGAATTCATTGTTTTTAATTGCTGAATAGTACTCCATTGTGTATATATACCACATTTTCTGTATCCATTCCTCCATTGAGAGATATCTGGGTTCTTTCCAGCTTCTGGCTATTATAAATAAGGCTGCTATGAACATAGTGGAGCATGTGTCCTTATTGCATGCTGGGGAATCCTCTGGGTATATGCCCAGGAGAGGTATAGCAGGGTCCTCCAGAAGTGTTTTAACTATTTGTAACAAATTGTTTTTCATATACTGCACAAGCCAAAAGGACCACATCAGTTGTCTGGGAACATTTGGCTCCGAGAAGTTCTTTTTCTCATGCCTGTCTTTATTCTCAGTCTCAATACATCTGCTATCATCTTTTCTTTGGAGTCAAGTCCACGGTGCCTGCCATCAAACAGGGCTCACTCAGTATGCACTATAGCCAGTCTAGGTAGCCTCTCAAATCTGGACATTATGACAGTCTTAGAGTCTGCACTACCAAGGTATGGGGATTCAAACTGAAGAATGGGACCCTCAGCAGCCATCGAGTGTAGCAAGGATCCTGAGAAAAAAGTGGACCCCATATCAGATTTCATGGGTCTCTAGTCATACTGTGTAGATCTGTCCACCATCCATCACCGCATGACAGCTTCCTGAACCTTGGACAGCCAGAGACAGAGAGAGAGAGAGAGAGACAGACAGACAGACAGACAGACAGAGACAGAGACAGACAGAAGAGACAGACAGAGAGAGACAGAGACAGAAGGAGGAGGAAGGGAAGGGAGAGGAGGGGAGGGGAGGGAGAGTAGGAGGGAGGCAGGGAAGGAGGAAGGAAAAAAGAAATGGAGCACGAGCTTTAAATAAGATTGATTCCAAAGTTGCAAAAATTTAAAATTGAGGATTAATAAAATGGTAAGGAACAAAAATTAAGAAATAAATTCCCTGAAGACTTGATTCATATAGAGTCTTTAGATGGAACAAACCATTATCAAGCAGAGCATACACACACACACACACACACTAACATACACACTCACACACACACACTCACACACACACACTCACACATGCACACTCACACACACACATACACACACACTCACATACACACACATACACACACACACACACACATACACTCACACAAACACACACATACATATTCACTCACACACACTCATACACACATACTCACACACTCACGTGGACACACACAAATTGTGCAAAGTACAAAAGAGACATGAGTGGACCAAGATATATTATAGAAACATGTTTAATGTGCTCCTTAATCAGAGATAATGAGAAAGCCCAGACAGAAAGATGATCACGTGAAGACAGACTGGTCATAAAATACATCAAAGTATTAATTCCAGAGATTCAAGAACTACACCAATAGGCAAGCAGAAAAATACAAATGAAATCTGAACATCAGCTCATTATGGAGAAACTATAAAGCAAAGACAAGAAGAAGAATGTTTATAGTCATAATGGACTGGGAGCAGACTTTTTTGAAGACAGGAAAGTTGACTTAGTCCCTGACTCATCTAGGGCAATGCAGTAAAACACACCAGAAGACCTGTGTTTACCATTTTGTTTTGATTTTTTTTAAGGTATTACCTCAAGGTCAGGTATAATGGCGCATTTGTCTATTCCTAGCACAAGGGAGGCAGAGGCACACAGATCTCTGTGAGTTTGATAGCGGCCTGTGGCAAGGTTCATATACTGTGAAAGAGGCCATTGTGAAGGAATGCTGCTCATGTGATGGCAGCCGGGATGCAAGGGAAATATCATAGAGGGGTTTGGCAAGAATATACTCTTCAATGTACACCCTTCAAAGGCATCCCTCCCATTCACTGTCAGCAAGATTTCTCCTTTCACAGTTCTAATGTCTCCATGTGATCTATTCACATTTTTAAAACACCAAGACTTTGATAACACCAGAGGTCTTAAGTTCTAGTCACCTCTCCATGACGAGAGCTACTAGCTAGGGAACAATCATTTCGTATATGAGACTTATGTCATGCACAAAGTGTTACAACATACGTGCTGCATAGAAAACACATAACCAAAGATGCATTGCAGAAGTTTATAGATCAAAGGTACCTAGTGTCATTTGAAAGGTGATAGTCATAGTTTTCTTTTGTCTTTTTTCTTTTTAAATTAATTAATTAATTTACATCCCAAATGCTACTCCCCCTCCTGGTCCCTCCCTCACAGAATGCCACCCTCCATCCCCTCCCCTTCTTCTTCGAGAGGGTGACGCCCCCTTACATATCCTTCCACCCTGGCAGATCAAGTCTCTGCCAGATTAAGTGCATCCTCTCCCACTGAGGCCAGAAAAGGCAGCCACGAGGACTTATTAAACAGTTGTGTTCAAACTGAGGAAATATAATGGGACTTCCAAACAATAGTAATGTATAGTTTGAAGTCATGAGTTGAAAGCATGTCAAGTTACATGTTTTTCTTCTTCAAAGTTGTGTGTCTAAACACTAAGTTCCTAAAAGCCATATCATGTGGGTGAGACCTGGTTAGGATTTGACCAGTGATAGAACAGAATATGATACTTTTCTTGATAAAAATGGTACCTAAATAAATGAGGAAGACAAAATAGGATGGTACAAAATGGTGTTTAACACACACATAGAGCAGAAAGGCTTTCTTGTGTATAGGGATACTCTGCTGTGTCCTGGCATTGTGGTTTCTCTGTTCCATTCTTGGCACTCTTCTGCACATCTGTTGTACTTTAGAAAACAGAAGGGGGTCTTGACATGAAGACAAGTGGAATACTGGTGAGCTAAAACTTTCCAAAGGGCTTATTAGCTCATGTAGTGGAGAGAAGACAAGAAGTGTTTATCTATGCCAAATTCTGTTTCAGCCACTTAATGCAGTTGGCATGTATCTTTAGTGTTTTCCTGCTATTAAAGCCAAGTCCCGCAACCTCCTCGCTCTATAACATGAGGCACCATAAATAAAATGACAAAAGAAAAGCTTTGTCCAGCCACACATGGGCGTTATGATATTGGTGCTATCAGAAAAGAGCAGAATGATTAAATTGAATTCAGTAGAATATACATCTTAATGAGAAAAAATAAACTTTACTTAGCCTCAGGATTCATACCTTTGGTTTTTTGTTTTGTTTTGTTTTTATTTTCTATATTCTTCGTTTACATTCCAAATGATTTCCACTTTCCCAGTTCCCCCCTCCCCATAAGTCCCATAAGCTCTCTTCCCTCCACCCATTGCCCAATCAACCCCCTCCCAATTCTCTGTCTTGGTAATCCCCTACATTGCTGCATCAAGCCTTTCCAGGACCAGGGCCCTTTCCTTCCTTCTTCTTGGTAATCATTTAATATGCGAATTGTGTCTTGGGTATTCAGATCTTCTGGGCTAATAACCACTTATGAGTGACTGCATTCCCTGTGTGTTCTTTTGTGAATGGGTTACCTCACTTAAGACAATATTTTTCAGTTCCAACCATTTGCCTAAGAATTTCATGAATTCATTGTTTTTTATTGCTGAGTAATATTTCAGTGTGTAAATATACCACATTTTCTGTATCCATTCCTCCATTGAGGGACATCTGTGTTCTTTCTATCTTCTGGATATTATAAATAAGGCTGCTATGAACATAGTGGGGCATGTGTCCTTATTGCATGCCTGAGAATCCTCTAGGTATATGCCCAGAAGTAGTATAGCCGGGTTCTCTGTAAGTGTCATGCCCAGTTTTCTGAGGAAGCACCAGACTGATTTCCAGAGTGGTTGTACCAGTTTGCAACCCCACCAGCAGTGGAGGAGTGTTCCTCTTTCTCCACATCCTTGCCAACATCTGCTGTCTCCTGAGTTTTTAATCTTAGCCATTCTGACTGGTGTGAGGTGAAATCTCAGGGTTATTTTAATTTGCATTTCCCTAATGACTAATGATGTTGAACATTTTTTAAGGTGCTTTTCAACCATTCGAAGTTCTTCAGGTGAAAATTCTTTTTGTAACTCTGTACCCCACTTGTAATATGGTTATTTGGCTCTCTGGAGTCTAACTTCTTGAGTTCTTTGTATATATTGGATATTAGCCCTCTCTCAGATGTAGGGTTGGTGAAGATCTTTTCCCAATTTGTTGGTTGCTGTTTTGTCTTTTTGACATTGTCCACTGCTTTACAGAAACTTTGTAATTTTATGAGGTCCCATTTGTCAATTAAACCCAGGATAGCTAAAACTATTCTCAACAGTAAATAGTTGAGAATATTTCTGGGGGAATCAGTATCCAGGACCTCAAGCAGTACTACAGAGGAATAGTGTTAAAAACTGCATGGTATTGGTACAGTGACAGGCAGGTAGATCAATGGAATGGAATTGAAAACTCAGAAATGAACCCACACACCAATGGTCTCTTGATCTTTGACAAAGGAGCTAAAACCATCCAGTGGAAAAAAGATAGCCTCTTCAACAAATGGTGCTGGTTCAACTGGAGGTCAGCATGCAGAAGAATGCAAATCAATCCATTCTTATCTCCTTGTACTAAACTCAACTCAAAATGGATCAAGGACCTCCACATAAAACCAGACACACTGAAACTAATAGAACAGTAACTGGGGAAGAACCTTGAGCACATGAGCACAGGGGAAATGTTCATGAACAAAACACCAATAACTTATGCTGTAAGTTCATAGCTTTGTTAAAAATAACATCTATTCCTCACAGAGTCACTATCTCCAAGAACATAAATGCTTTCTGCTTGACATTTGGACCCAGAATTCTTATTTTTCTTTATTTTTTTTCCTCTGTGGAAATTGCTTTCCTGAAGTTACTTCAGTCATTGACTTTGAATCAGTTTCTTCCAGATTTACTATGTAGCCTCTAAGTCCCTCTTTTTTGCTTTTGGTCAATGGTTTTAATACAAACCAAAGGGGAAAAATGTACAACACATATCTGAGACAAAAGACACATACTCAAAGTCCATAAAGGAGCACTGAAATTCAATTTATGAAAACACAGAGTCCATAGATAGCTAGCAAGAGACTTAAGAGACACATTAATAGAGAAGGTACACAAATGACTAAGGAGCTTATGAAAGGATACTAACTGTTAACTGCCAGGAAATGCAGATTGGGCTTGGATACTTTACAATTCTGAATCCATTATGATAGAGGAAATGACCAAATGATGGTGAAGATGAAAGTGACTGCAAGACTCATGTGTTTTTGTTGGGAAAACAACATGGAGTATCCACATTGGCAATGGATGATTGGATTATATGAACTGGACATACATTTTTTCTATACCTCACCAAACTTACACTTTAAGAAAAGTACCAAGAGATACCAATATCCATGAAAATATTCATACATTTGGAGAATATTCAACCTCTGATCCAAGTCATCATTATCATCTTAGTCAGATCTTCTGCCATTCTCCATGAAGAGACCTCAAAGTTTGGATCTATTAATATATGAGAATAGTCATTAGAGCCTCACCTGAGCTTCCAGACACTCCCTCTTTTCCTTCGTGGAAGCCATAACTACATGTGGTCTCCAGGGGTGCAGGAGTATATAGAGTAAATGAACTTTATCTGGCCATGGAGAAGTTGTCATCTATGCTGGGGAGCAACTCTTCAGCAACAACTCTTTGATGGTTAGCCACAGTCTTATAAATAATGCCTTGTCCATGGTTCTGCAAGTCATTCCAATAAGCTCATTGTCTCTCTAACCATGACTTGCATGAACTCATTACTCTTGTCTGTCCTTGGTGCCTTACCTGGGATGAGTTGAAATTCACTCATCCCTCTTTAGAAAATGTAATGATGATAGTAATTAAACACTGACAATAATACAAACGTCATCCAGTGGGTGAATATATGCAAATTTTAGACAACTACACACTAACCAGTGGCACTAGAAATCAGAACAATGTTTGTCCAAGGTTGGAGAGATTCTTAAGAAATACAGAGATATTAGAAATCATGGAAATGCCTGTGCAGGGCTAAATATGTCATGAAGATTGAAGATTTGAAATCTGTGCAGTGGTCATATGTATGTGCAAATAAAGGCAAAGACTGCCCTGCCGTGCTTTATTTGTATATGAATGTAAATGTCTCTTTGAAATACAACCAGTAAAGACTGAGATACTTCATTCACTGCTCTGCAGGACTTGAACACAGAAATTGGAAACCTGAAGAAGAGTTTCACAGCCACCTCTAACATTCTCACTGTGACAGTGCCTAAGTTCCCACCTATTCATGAATCAGCATTTGTCATAGCTGCTCCTCAGCTCCCTCCTACCTTATTGTGGGACACTTAGGAATGAAGAGTCCTTTGGACTTTCCTTCTGTCCCAGCATTGGCCACTTGGAGAGCCACCTAGTAGCTCTGGGTATGGGAATGGAATCTGCACTTAAGGATGAGGCAATAAAATGTACGCTACTGGCTGTGCTTTTTAGAGGTTTTCTGAATCATTTCTAAGCTCTTGACTCTGTATCTTTGAGATTGTTTGAAAATCGAGGCATTGCTTTCAACAATTTTAGGTCCTATAAAATTTACAATTCCCTGATAAACATTGGAAAGCAATGAGATAAGGGCAATATCTTCATTGTTCATCTTCCGTTTCCATGGTAGGTTTTATCTGCATGCTGTGCCTGGTTTACAGAAAAAAAATGAGTATCATTTCCCACTAAGTCTTCCATTTGTTTGCAGAAATCATCATCCTTGTGTCATCCTCGATGGCAGTTATTTCTGATTCAGCCTCCTGAGCCGCAGTGTTTACTCATACAATCTATATTCAGAGGACTATAACATGCTTTTTAAACCATTTTCAACTACTGGAGGTATGTTTGTGACTGCTTTCTGTGTCTCTATTGTCTTCTCAACTAGAAATCTCTAATGAAAAATAGACTGCAAGGCTTTTGTCAGAAATATCTTAAAGGAATACCTTACTATAGGAGATGTGAAAATTCCATTAGGGTTTATTCGCCAATTGAAAGAGATACATTCAAAGAAGGAACAATATTATCAGCCAGTACTACACCATAAAGTGCATGTGGATTTTTTTATTACCTCTTTGCTCAAGGAGAGAGAAAGCTGATGGAAAACATTTTTGCAAGATAAGTGCATAAATAAGAAGTTTTGTGCTGGGTTCTCTACAGCCATCACATTATTGCCCATTAAGAGTATTTATGGAGTATTCAGTGACAGGAAAATTGTTTGATGGACATATCCCACATAATGAGATTTTAAAAGAAATTGTAGTTTTATTTTAAATCAAAGTCTAGATATGTCCAGAACAGCATTTCCAGATGAAAGGAGTGGATCTTGGGGATTTAATGGAGGCTCATTTAACCTTTAACATCCCAGCAAGTAACAGCACACTTAGAAGAAAAGTAAGAAAGGAAAAAAATAAGTCTCAAACTAATGATTATTTTTATTTAGAAATACACATGAGGTTTTTGACAAATAGAACTTCCTAAGGTTATTATGGTATCCTACTGAGGCATTTAAAATATGTTTTTATACCAAGTTTAAGAAGCTTACAAAACACACACACACACACACACATGCACACACACACCACTCACAACTCACACAATCTTGAATCTTTAATGAAATTACCAAAACATATAGAAAAGTGGGGAAATGGACTTGAAACCCTCAGTATATCCCAGTCTACATATGATCTTCTTCTACCTCTCACTGGAATTTCATCATCTATGATTCTCAACCACGTTCTTTTGCCCTGAATCCCTAGGTCTGTGGTTGTAGACACAGTTGACTTTTTTTTTTTTCATTTTTACCTGGTCATTCATTACCTTTCCATTCCCAGTCCTCATCCTTCAGGAGGCTGCTCATCCTTCAGGAGACTCCTGGTCCTCCCAGAAGCCCCTCTTCTCCTTACATCTTTCCACTGCAGAGTCAAGACTCCACTTCTCACTTAATCATTCCCCAGGCTTATGTTCTAAGATGATTCCATCTAATTTCTTCATTTTACATGAAATCTGTTTGACAGTGAGTTATAAACTCAGAACTCCAAACACAACCTCTTTTTGAATCTCCAATCTACTATCTACAGAGCATATACCTGAATAAGATGTGGGCTGAATTAAGATACAATACAGAAAAGACATAAGCAATTCCAGGGGCTTATCATATTATATTAAAGATGAATTAATACCCTTAAGGGGCTGGAGTGATGTGTCTGTGATCAAGAGTACTTACTGGGTACAAGTCCCAGCACCCACATAGTGGCTCACGACTGCCTGTACCTAAATTTCAGAAATTGTGATGCCATCTTCTGAGGTCTGAGTGCTTATGTATATAATGTTATATATAAGCATGAATATGGTATATGTATATATAAATGTATATATATGCATGCATTGGTATACATACATATATACATGCATGCATTGAGGCACATACATACATATAAAATTAATCATTTAATTAATAAAAATAACCTTCATTAAATTCATTGCCTCTTCATCACTTGAAGAGTTGTGATGTCTGTCTTCCCTTTGTCCTTGAAGTTTGATTCAAGGACAAACTTTTTATCTGGGATATGCTACTTTTAAAACTTAGAAAAGGCACACCATGGCTGCTGTCATCATAAGCAGTGACACTGTACTTTTTGGCCAGTATAAGCTAAGTGGAACAACTGTATATTTATGGTGTAAAGAAACAATCTCCTGATAAAGAACAACTGAACAGTTGAGAATAATGGTACAATAGTGCAAAAATGACTAAGCAGGTTTAAAGTCAGAAGTTAACAATTGAAATATTCATTTTCCCTGTCCTAGGATTTCATTGCTGTGAAGAGACAGCATGACCAAGGCAATTCTTATAAAGAAAAGTATTTAATTGGGGCAATCTTACAATACCAGTGTTTTAGTCCATTATTATTATGGTAGGAAGCATGGGAGTATGTAGGCAGATATGGTACTGGAAGAGCTAAGAGTTCTACATCTTCATCTGCAGACAGCAGAAGAAGACAACCCATGGGGCATAACTTAAGCATATATAAGCTTACCACTAGAGTTGTACACTTCCTCCAAGAAGGCCACACTTCTTAATCATAACACTCCAAATGGGCCTATGGTGGCCAATTACATTAAAACTACCACATCCTCCTCATAAAGAAATATTCACCCTATATGCTCCCTACCAAGTGATGCTTTCTTACACTGATTTGATTCAGTATAAGATCTAAGAGGTAGAAAGCTAACACCATTAGCATTTAAGAACTCTTGATGCTTTTACAGAGGACCAGAAATTTATTCTTATTACCCATATCAGTCAGCTCAAAATTCCCAGTTTCAGGGGATTTAACACTCTCTTCTGGACACCCCAATTCATGTGTGCATACTCACATATAGATACACACAAAAAAACCATAAACTTTTTAATTAAAATTAAAAAGATCTAGGAGAAAATAGGATCTTTTCTCTTCCTGACCATCTATCATGGGATATTAATGATTTCAGAGGTGCGAGTCTTTCCCTTAACATGTATAATGCATTTATCTAGGCTGTCATCTCTGCTCCTGGGACTATAGCTATAAATACTTAAGCATGTTTTTCTGTAGCCAGTCAGCGTACAATAACCAGTTATCTCTGGGAACTACACGCTGAGAAGCACCAGATAAGTGTTTAAAATCCTTTTCATCATGTGTAAAGACTACTAAGTTCTTGTCAGTGGCCTCTGGAACCCGTACATTTGATACATGCCTGTGACTTTGCACTGAGTCACTTCCCTCTTTACTCAATGTGCATTATGTAAAAGGTGTACTTTAATGACTTATTTATCATGGACACTTGAGTGACAGTGAGAAAATTTTAGGTCATCGGAGGCAGGCCTGAACATAGGACTGAGTGTTTCTGGCCTGATCAGGTTTTCTGTTCTTGTACTTCCATTATGATATGTCACTCTCACAAGAGACCTTAAGAGTTGGGACATTCCAATCTTGGACTACAAGCTCCTGAGACACAAGCTAAAGCAACCAACTTTTCTCATTACCAGATAACAACCTAATATTTCTCACCATAGTAATGCATCAATATTGTTCTTTCTGGAGTGTATCTTCAAGTGAATTACTTCATTTCATAACCAGGAAGAAGAGATATGAAGTAGGCCTGTAGAGAGCCTTCTTCCTCTGATGATAAGGAACCTAGGTAACAGGTTGGGTCAGAAAGTCAGAGGTTAAGCCACTAAGATAGTGGTTTTCCACCAGACATGGAAGCATATTAACTCTGTGGAATTCTGAGAAATGATAAGGTGGTGGACAATGCTGTTGATGAAGTTTCCATTTCAAGTTAGTAGGCAAGATCAATAATACCTCTTCTCATCCTTAGTATAGGTCCCATGGAAGCTTTATCATGTGCTGGTAGAAAATTGTTTCCACACTACTACAGTTTAATATGTATGCATGAATATGTATACACATACACATACACACACACATACATACACAAATAAAGTAAAAGGAAGAAGAACAGAAAGATAGTCATCTGATTTTCTTTTTAATACTCCCATCAATTTTGCATAGATAATGGTAACTGTGTCAATTCAAGATGTACCTTCCCAAAGTGTTGGGACACAACACATGATAAATACCTAGAGACAAGGACTGAAGCAGATACTATCAAGGAACCCTGCTTATTGGCTGGTGTAGTCTGATTTCTTAAAATACCTAAGACACAATGCCCAGCAGTGTTACCACCAACATTGAACTGGGATCACCTACACAATCATCAACCAACAAAATACTCCCATAGACCAATCCAGTGTTAGTATTTTCTTGATTAAGATTTATTCTTCTATTAGGTTCAGTGTGTCTGGTTTTACATGGAGGTCCTTGATCCACTTGGAGTGAAGCTTAGTACATGGAGATAAGAATGGATCAATTCGCATTCTTCCCCATGCTGACCTCCAATTGATCCAGCACTATCTGTTGAAAAGGCTATCTTTTTTCCACTGTATGTTTTCAGCTCCTTTGTCGAAGATCAAGTGACCATAGGTGTGTGGATTCATTTCTGGATCTTCAATTCTATTCCATTGGTCCACTTGTCTGTCACTGTGCCAATACCATGCAGTTTTAACACTATTGCTCTGTAGTACTGCTTGAAGTCAGGGATACTGATTCCCCCAGAATTTCTTTTGTTGTTGAGAATAGTTTTAGATATCCTGGGTTTTTTGTTATTCCAGATGAATTTGAGAATTGCTTTTTCTAACTCTGTGAAGAACTGAGTTGGGATTTTGATGGGGATTGCGGAGAATCTATAGATCACTTTTGGCAAGATGGCCATTTTAACTATATTAATCCTGCCCATCCATGAGCATGGCAGATTTTTCCATTTTCTGAGGTCTTCTTCGATTTCCTTCTTCAGAGACCTGAAGTTCTTGTCATATAGATTTTTCACTTGTTTGGTTAGAGTCACATCAATATACTTTATATTGTTTGTGGCTATTGTGAAGGGTGTCATTTCTCTAACTACTTTCTCAGCCTGCTTATCCTTTGAGTATAGGAAGGCAACTGATTTGCTTGAGTTGATTTTATAACCAGCCACTTTGCTGAAGCTGTTTATCAGCTGTAGGAGTTCTCTGGTAGAGGTTTTCCGGTCACTTAGGTAGACTATCATATCATCTGCAAATAGTGATAAATTGACTTCTTCCTTTCCAATTTGTATCCCCTTGACCTCCTTATGTTGTCTAATTTCTCTAGCTAGAACTTCAAGTACTATATTGAAAAGATATGGAGAGAGAGGACAGCCTTGTCTAGTCTCTGATTTTAGTGGGATTGCTTCATGTTTCTCTAGACCCTTGAGGACATGGGCACAGGGGAAAAGTTCCTGAGCAGATCACCAATAGCTTATGCTCTAAGATCAAGAATTGACAAATGGGACCTCATAAAATTACAAAGTTTCTGTAAGGCAAAGGACACTGTTAAAAGGACAAAACAGCAACCATCAAATTGGGAAAGGATATTCACCAATCCTACATCTGATAGAGGGCTAATATCCAATATATACAGAGAACTCAAGAAGTTAGACCCCAGGGAACCAAATAACCCTATTAAAAAATGGGGTACAGATCTAAACAAAGAATTTTCACCTGAAGAAATTCAGATGGCTGAGAGGCACCTTAAGAAGTGCTCAACATCATTAGTCATTAGGGAAATGCAAATCAAAACAACACTGAGATTTCACCTTACACCAGTCAGAATGGCTAAGGTCAAAAACTCAGTAGACAGCAGGTGTTGGTGAGGATGTGGAGAAAGAGGAACACTCCTCCACTGCTGGTGGGGCTGTAAGATGGTACAACCACTTTGGAAATCAGTCTGTCGGTTCCTCAGAAAACTGGACATGACACTTCCGGAGGACCCTGCTATACCTCTCCTGGGCATATACCCAAAGGATTCCCCTGCATGCAATAAAGACACATGCTCCATTATGTTCATAGCAGCCTTATTTATAATAGCCAGAAGCTGGAAAGAATCCAGATGCCCCTCAAAGGAGGAATGGACACAGAAAATGTGGTAAATTTACACAATGGAATACTACTCAGCAATTAGAAACAATGAATTCACAAAATTTTTAGGCAAATGGTTTGATCTGGAAAATATCATCCTAAGTGAGGTAACCCAATCACAAAAGAATACACATAGAATGCAATCTCTGATAAGTGGATATTAATTAGCCCAGAATCCCTGAATACCCAAGGCACAAATCGCATAACAAATGACTCCCATGAAGACGTATGGAGAGGGTCCTGATCCTGGAAAGGATTGATCTACCATTGGAGGGGATTATAAGGACAGAGAAAAAGGAGGGAGGTGATTAGAAAATGGATGGGGAGAAGAAGGTTTATGGGACATATGGGGAGGGGAGATCCGGGAAAGGGGAAATCATTTGGAATGTAAACAAAGAATATAGAAAATAAAAATATTAAAAGAAAAGATTTATTCTTCTAAATGGCTCTTGGTTGTCTAAAGTTAAGAAAACACAAAACAGTACACTCTATATCTCATTGCTTTCTTCCTTTTGCTGTCATTATTATTAGAAATAAAACAAAACAGATCTATAAACGTTTGACTTGACATTTTTTTCACTGATGATGTTTGTAGATGGTTTTTATTTCATAATTTGTTTTTTTCCTTAATAAGGGTTCAATATATATTCACATATATATTTTTATATTCACATATATATATATGTGTATATATATATATGTATGTATTTTCCTGATTTCCCACTGGATTGTTTTCTGAGCGGTTTCTAGCAGTGCATTTCATGTTGTCTGGTTTTTTTTCCAAGAAGCCATGATCTCTTGAGCTTGGCCTTTCAGGATTTACACAAGGCAGATTATTTCTTCTATGTAAATCATGAGAATACTGAAAGATAATTTTTATGGATTTATTTATCTTATGAGCTTTTCTTTGCATATATGTCAGCTCATCAGGAACATGCTTGGAACCTGCAGAGGACAGGAGACTCAGATCCCCAGAAACTGGTGACAGATACTGCTGTGAGCTGCTCTGAGGGAGCTGGGGATCCAGTCTCCTACAAGAGCAGCAAGGCCTCTCCAACATCTCTGCAACCTCCACTGAAAGATAATGTTATTAATTAGGCAAGTTGTTTCTATAAAATAACAAATTATTTATCTATTTTTTGGCTACATGTCTTTGACGCTAGACTAAAAATTATGACTTTTTTATGTTTCTATCAATTTTCTTTCCTTCATATTTGCATTTTTTCAAGAGACAGTGAATACACACAAAACAGATTCTATCTCAATCCTGGCCATCCATACTTGTCATCTTTTTTGTATGTTATTTAAAAATAAATTCAGAAAATGGTACAGCTTTCTTTAGACTTTGCTTGAGTCAGCTTTCTTTCAGTGAGAGACACCTGACATATACAGCTTATAAAGCAAAGGGATGTTAAATTTGTCTAGTCCTTCTCAGGACTCTTGTCCAGCCCTGGGCAGTCCTGTTGGAATTATGTCAGAAGAAAGATATGCTTCCAACATGAGCCAGGAAGAAGAAAGGGAGAGGATAGGGCCAGCCACTGACATTTCTCTGGACCCATGTTCCTAGAGACTTAAAGATGGCTCATGGGGCCTCTTCTAATTATCTACAGCACATTCCAGTCTTGCAGCATGGGACTGAGCCTTTATATTTGGGTCTTTGGAGAACACATGATGGATCATATACCCAAACCATGGCAGGCACCACCTTCACTTTAGAATCAGCAGTCTCCTCTCTTGTGTTCCTATCTTCTGCCAGCCACTGCCAAGACTTGGTTCTGCATTCTTATACTCCATTGTTTTAATACTTTGCATAGAGTTGTTAATTTTTGTGGTACTGGGTGGATATTTGAATTTTATACAAACACCAAGTCTGTGTCACTGTGACCCTTAATTTCTCCAGACAATGCTGGATTCATTCATTTTCTTTTCCTCTCCCTTTCTCTTTTTGTACATACATAAATATACTATACATTTATATATTATGCATTTTTTAAAAATATATACAACATTTTAAAGACTTATATAACACATGTGTATATGTCATTTGTTGAAATGTTCAGTGGTTCCCAGTAGCTTTTTCCCTTTCCCATTTTCATACACAGTTTTCTCAGAACTTTTCTTTCACTCCTAACACATTTTCTCTTTTCCTTTATCAAAAGTAAAAATATCCAGAAATAAACACCTTCATAGTCTTTATTCCCCCCATACCCAGGCGTTCTCTTAAACAAGGGATGCAGTGTGCCAGCCTACTCTCAATGACATCTTTATGAATCTAGACTAGAGGTTGTGTTGATTTTCAGAAGCTTTCCTTCCTCCTTCTTTTCAGTCCAATCCCTGGCTCATCCATATCTACTTACTCCCTGCTTCTTTCCATTCCCCCTTCCTCTACCATGCTATCCCTCTCATCACTTCCAGGAAACCTTTAAGATCAGAAGTGAGAGTTCTACCACTCCTGGGCATATACCCAGAGGATTCCCAGGCATGCAATAAGGACACATGCTCCACTATGTTCATAGCAGCCTTATTTATAGTAGCCAGAAGCTGGAAAGAACCCAGAAGCCCCTCAATGGAGGAATGGATACAGAAAATGTGGTATATTTACACAATGGAATACTACTCAGCAATTAAAAACAATGAATTCATGAAATTCTTAGGCAAATGGTTGGAACTGGAAAATATCATCCTAATTGAGGTAACCCAATCACAAAAGAACACATATGGAATGCAGTCACTGATAAGTGGATATTAGTCCAGAAGCTCTGAATACCCAAGACACAATTCACGTATCAAATGATTCCCAAGAAGAAGGAAGGAAAGGGCCCTGGTCCTGAAAAGGCTTGATGCAGCAATGTAGGGGATTACCAGGACAGAGAAGAGGGAGGGGGCTGATTGGGGAATGGGCATAGGGAAGAGGGCTTATGGGACTTATGGGGAGGGGGGAACTGGGAAAGGAAAATCATTTGGAATGTAAACAAAGAATGTAGAAAAAAGATTAGAAGTGAGAGTTAGTTCTTCAATCTTAGCACAATCTGAAATCACCTCGTAAGGGAGCCTCAAAAAAGGACTATCGAGATCTAGATGACCTGTGGGTGGCTCTGTGAGGGACTGTCTTGTTTCTCTTAATTTATGTAGGAAAGTCCAGCCTGAAAGTGGGTAGCACCAGTCTCTGATTTTGGGTGCTGGACTGCATAAGGAGAGAAAAAGCCAGCTGAGCACTCTTCGTACACACATCCATCTCACTCTGCCTGAGTGTGGATGTGCTTTGACTAGCTGTCTCAAATACCTGTCAGCTTGACTGCCAGAAACAACGGACTAGGAACCAAGCTAAAATAAACCCTTTTTTTCTCTCTAAGTTGCATTTGGATGTGTATTTTTTCCACAACTACAGATACTAGAACAATTGGTATGGACATTTCTGTTTTATCCATTGCAACACATTCCCTTTGCCATGCAATTCAGTCTTGCCTTTACTGTAGGATATATTTCCTGTTTCCTAATTTTTCTAATGCATTATCACATATCAACACATATTTCTTTTGCTGCTTTTCAGAATAAAAATATCTTGTGTTTTTATATGCTTTGTATCAATTCAGCATCCAGTATATTACTAAGAAAAAGTTAAAGGTTATTTGGAAGAATGTGAAATGTGTAAATGAAACATGGGCATACTAAGAACCTTGAAGAATTAAAAAGGAAATATTTTACAAAGTGCTATAGTAGAGCTTAGGACTCCCTGGATTCTAAGCACTGGGAACTATGAAAGCACTATGTTAGCGAAAGGCTAGTTGAAGGAAATTTAGGCCATTTAAAATGACTGCCCACTTATCATAAGTCAGGAGGAAGCATGTTCTACTCAGTGTCTTTCTGTCTCAAGGACTTGTAACAGTGTCCCAGTGCCCAGCATAATTCAGACAAGGCACACTTCCTATCAAATACTATTCTAGATGGAGTGACTACTTTAAAAAGAGAAAAATTACTCATGAAGCTAAATTAGATTCACAGCACTTTAAGTACAATCCCTTCAATATCCACAGGGGAACAGTTCCAGATTTCCCTTGTGGACACTAAAAACCACAGATGCTCAAGTTTCCTATATGAAATGGCTTTGTATTTGCATATAACCTACTCAGATCTCTCCACGTACTTAAAATCATGTCAAGAGTGCTTATAATATTTAATACAAAGTGTATCGTATATAAATCGTTAGACTGCATTGTTTAGAGAACAAAGATAAGAAAAAGTCCATACATATTAAGTCCACACACACACACACACACACACACACACACACACACACACACACACACGCCCACACACTGGCATACACTCATATTTTAAAATGATATTTTATATAACCCAAGCTAAACTTGACTCACTTTGTAGTCAAGGTACTCCTTGAACTGGTGTTCCTTTTGCCTCTACTTCTAAATTGAGGTACTCTTCTACCTGGAATTGAGACATGTACCATCACACCTGGTGTTTGTCATACAGAAAGAAGAACTCAGGCTTTGTGGAAGTTAGGTAAGCATTTTACTATCTGACCTGTATCCCAGATCTTTTCTGAAAAAAAGATTTTATTAGCATCAGCCATATCTATGGATTAAAAAGCATGGATGCGGTATGTCAAACATACCATGAAAACACCATGGGTTTCCTGTTATCAGTCTGTTCATGTAGGTAACCACTGACACTAGAGTCTTAAGGTTTGAAATAACTGCTTTGGGAGCCACACAGTACTTGCGTTATAAAAAGCGGCTAGTCGAAATAAAAGAAGATGAAATCCCATTAATAGCTAGAAGAGAAATAGATGAGTTTTAATCTCTGTGCCTGCATGGTTTGTGCTTGAGTACAAGTGTGTATGTCGTAGTCAGAAGAGTAACTGTAAGGTCTACCTTTGCATTCCACCTTATTTTTCACCCCTGCATATGCCAGACTAAATGGCCTGAAGGCTTCATGAAATTCACCTGTCTTCAACCCACATGAAGATTAAACTCTCTGTCATCCCTGACTTCCTGTGAGTTCTTGGGATTTGCCTCAGCTTATGTTTACTATAAGTTCTACTTGCTAAGCCACTATCCAGTTCCAAGAAATGGGTGTCAGTGCATTCTAAAGTAAGTGTTTTATTTTGAGAGTAGAATTTCTGATATTTGACAATGTCTAAAATAAAACAAAATAGAACAAAACAGAAAAACTTATCTTAATTCTACTAAAAATTTTATTGTTCTTTTACCATTGTCTTCAGAATATGACTTGGAATCACCAGAAGTAATGAAGCAGATTATCTTCACAGTGTCAATCATGGTCTTAACACTAGCTGTGTCTCTTTCAGCTCATCTCACGTGGATGAGCCCATCACCATTCTATTGTATCAACAGGATGTCTCTCTTGCATTGAGTAATGGAGTGATACAGCCTATATATCTTCCTGTTCATGGAACTTATGTCTCAAAGTGGAAGAAGTTGACATAAAGCTTATGAGAATAAACATAAAATTTAAACTTTTAAAATTAAAAACGTATTACTGTTATTAATGGTGTGTGTGTGTGTGTGTGTGTGTGTGTATTTGCACATTTGGAAGTCATAAAACCTATGGAGTCAGTCCTCTTTCTCCAACTGTGAAATGTGGAGATCAAACTGACCTCATCAGACACGTGTCTTCCCTTGATAAACCATATATCACCTCTCCAAAGTTTATAGAATATATAAGCATGTGTCCAGGAAGTCAAATAATATCCTAGAAATAGAATTTAAACTTAAATGGAAGAAAATACACCATTTAGCCAAATGGAGAATGTTGTTGAAAATATTTAATTTCAATTCGGGGTTTCTACCCCCACCTTTGACCATTTATTTCCCAGATAAGACACACATAACCTTCATATTTATAATATGAAGCAAAGCTTCTATAAGGCATTGGACACTGTCAATAGAATAAAACGGCAACCAACAGACTGGTAAAAGATCTTTATCAATCCTACATCCGATAGTAGGCTAATATCTGATGTATATAAAGAACTCAAGAAATTCTTTATATATATTTGACTCCAGAGAGTCAAATAACCCTATTAAAATGGTATGCAGAGCTCAACAGGGAATTTTCAACTGAGGAAACGTGAATGGCTCTGAAGCACCTAAAGAAATGTTCAGTATCCTTAGATATCAGGGAAATATAAATCAAAACAACTCTGAGATTCCACCTCACACCAGTCAGAATGGCTAAGATAAAAATCTCAGGGGACAGTAGATGCTGGAGAGGATGTGGAGAAAGAGGAACACGTCTCCAGTGCTGGTGAAATTGCAAGCTGATAAAACCACCCTGGAAATCAGTTTGGCAGTTCCTTGGAAATTAGGCATAGTACTACCTGAAGACCCAGCTATACCACTCCTGGGCATATACCCAGAAGGTGCTCCAACATGCATAAGGACACATGCTCCACTATATTCATAGCAGCCTTATTTATAATAGCCAGAAGCTGGAAAGAACCCAGGTGTCCTTCAACAGAAGAATGGATACAGAAATTGTGGTATATATACACATTGGAGTACTATACAGTTATTAAAAACAATGAATTCATGAGATTCTTAGGCAAATGGATAGAATTAGATGGAAAGTGTCATCCTGAGTGAGGTAACCCAATCACAAAAGAACACACATAGTATGTACTCACTGATATGTGGATATTAGCCCAAAAGCTCAAAATAAACAAGTTAAAATTCACAGACCACAGGAAGCTCAAAAAAATGGAGGACTGAAGTGGGAATGCTTTGGTTACTCTGAGAAAGGGAACAAAATACTCACAGGAGCATTTATGGAGACAATGTGTGGAGCAGATACTGAAGGAAAGGCCACCCAGAGACTGCCCTACATGGGGATTCAGCCTATAAACAGTCACCAAATCCCAGACACTATTATGGATGACAAAAATTGTGTACAGAAAGGAGCCTGTTATGGTTGTCTCCAGAGGGGCCCTTCCAGAACACTACACAGATGCTAGCAGCCAACCATTAGACTGAGTATGGGGTTCCCAATGGAGGAATTGGAGGGTGGACTGGAGGAGCTGAAGGGGTTTGCAGCTCCATAGGAAGAACAAAAATGTCTGCCACCCAGATGCTCCAGGACTCCCAGAGTCTAAGCCATCAACCAAGGGGGTACACATGGTTCTAGCCAAAAGTGTGGCAGAGGAATGCCACACTTGGTCTTATGAAGGCTCAATAGATGCCCCAACAAAGGAAAATTGAGGGGAGGGAGGAGGGAGTGGGTCATTTGGAGGGACATATACTTGGAGGCAGGGGGTGGGAGGAGGGGTTGGGAGTTTTGGAGGAAGGGGGAAACCGGGAAAGGTTTTAGCATTTGAAATATAGATGAAGAATATATTCAATAAAAAAAATCACTAAAAAAAAGAAAATATTTAATTTCAATTCGGGGTTTCTACCTCCACCTTTGACGATTTATTTCCCAGATAACACACACACACACACACACACACACACACACACAACCTTCATATTTATAATAAGCCTTAATCAGTACTACAGCTAAGCATATATTTACCTCATACACTATTAGAATCTACTTGCTTATGGATAACCCCAAGTTATTACTTACTATATTTCATCTGGGCTTCTCTTATCTCTAATTGGCCAGCCCCCAGGATCATACTTTCTTCACTCCTAACCCCTGGCACGCTCTTCACCTACGTCTCTCCCTCCTGGTGGTCTCCTCTAATCCCAAGGCCAGGAATACCAAGCCCTGCCTATTTCACTTCTGCCCAGCCATAAGCTGTAGATACCTTTATCTACCAATCAGAAATAATGTGGAGGGAAGCCACATAGCATCACTTGGGTCTACATGAGGACTCACAAATCTCTGGGGCAATAAGTCTTAGAGGCCTCACACTTAGCATTACAATACCCAGCAACAGACCAAACCTCTACAGGGGAGGAGCATAGGCATCTGTAATAGAATCTAACAAAGACCAATGCATTTAGGAAAGAAAAATAAACTAAACCAATGTGACTGACTGGAGCAGAACAGGCTAAAGAACAAGGTATACTTTATGAATGCAAGAAGTGTGGTAATGGCGGGGCTTCTCTGAGATGGCTGTGAAGAGAATGATGCGGATCAAGATTACCAGTATTACCACTTGAATGGAGTGCATTATATATCAGGCTTCTGAATTTTACCAAAAAATGTCTCCACTTGGCATCCTTACAGAATGCCACATTTAATCTCGTGGCTGATTATAAGAGCATGCATTTTAGTATTACAATGTCCACCTCCTCCTGGCATCTGATTTTTGGCATGTCTGCTGGACATGGTCTCTCCTTTACAGGCTTAGGGATTTCTCTTGGCATAACTCACTTGACATGTGTGTAGTAGCAGAAATATTATGGAGTGTGTTAACTTACCGGGGAGAAGCCTTATATGGAGACTCAGTGATATAATTCCTCAAGGTTTCTCAGAAAATTGCTGCTGATGGAGAATCAATAGTGACCTTTCTCATGAGCAGCACCTTTGGGGACCTCATTACTTTCCATCCATCCATTCCTTTCCCCCTCACTATGCTTGCTGGATTTGCTCCTATTTCAGCTTCAGAGTCCACTTCTTTTGCTGTGGTAAAGATGCCTTGACAAGAAACAACTTTCCTTTAGATGAGAAAGCAAGCTCACAATGGCAAGTTATAGGCCCCATCAAACTAGTCACATCAAATCCACAGTCAAGCAAATTAATTAATTAATTAATTATATATATATATATATATATGTGTGTGTGTGTGTGTGTGTGTGTGTGTGTGTATATATATATATATATATATATATATATATATATATATATATATATATATATATATATATATGATGTATGTATGTATGCTTCTGGTGCCCAGCTCACATTCTCCAAACTTATTCAGTCTATAACTCAGCTCATGAAAAGGCACCACCCACACTGAGTGTGTGTCTTCCCACCTCAGTTCACTGATTTAGGAAAATTCTCCCAGGGGCCAACACGACCTAGAGAGTTCCTCATTGAGTCTTGCTTTTCAAACGAGTCTAGATTGTGTCAAGGTGTCAATCCCACCTCATCAGCACAGCTCCCAAGTCAAACCCACATCTGTAGCTCTGTCCTGGAGTTTTTCAGTTAAGACAGGTTATTGTTTTTCTTTCGCACTGTTCTGCCTCTTATCTCGCATCTATATACTTTTGTCCAGAATAAAAAGAGAAAGAAGCAAAAAGCCAAACATCCTTGATTTCCTTGGAGAAGCAGAATTTTCTCCACCTCAGCCTTGCTTCACTTTGTCTCTGCCCTACGTGGGGCAAATCAAAGGTTGTCTTTGAAAAACAACAACATAGTTTATCCTTCCAGAGCTGCTTTCATGATAACTAAGCAGTATATTGTGATAAACCTTTTACAATGTGGCTGAAAAGTCAACACATAATATTACCTCAGCCTTCTTAGTACAGTAGACTCTTTGGATCTTAACAATTTAGAGCCTTACTGATTTGAAGAATGTTGTAAAATCCAAGAATTTAGATTTAGAATTTTGCCCAGGGGGCAAAATTTCCAGATACAATACTCATATTTGAGTGGGCAAGAGTAGTCTACAGCCATCTGGTTGACATCCATTGTCATTCTTGATCAGGTCTTTTAAATCTAATTTTCATTAAGGATCGTTCCTCTTATAGAGGGTTATTTAACATGAGACAACAGTAGATACAGTGGTAATAATTAGCAGACCTGTTTCCGTAGTTCCATAAGAGGCAAAATCAGTAAGATCTATTTATTGAAAGGAAGAGGTAAAAACTAGTAAAAAAAAAAAAAATTCCACTCTTTGAGGATGACAAACAGGTTTGGCGTTGCACCCCTGTCATCCCAGTGTTAAGGAGGCTGAAGTAACAGAATTCTTAGCATTGGCTGCATTGCAAGAGACTGTCTCAAAGGAAACAAAATTGAAACTCCAGGTGCAATTTCTTAAAATAAGGAATAATAGTGACTGACAGAACTTCAACAGGAAGAAGATAAATTTAATTTTTGTCATAGTTGAATAGTCTGTAAGGGGAAAGAAACCCAAATCTATATATAGTCAGTGTACTGGCTGGGTTTTGTCAACTTGACACAAACTAGAGTCACCTGGGAAGAATGAGATTCCCTTGAGGATTTGTCTACATAATATTGCCTTATTGGCAAGTCTGTGGCAAAGTTTTCTTGAATAATTATTGATGTGCAAGGGCAGTCTGCTGTGAGTAGTGTCACCCCAGGATAGATGGCAAGAGGTACCAGAAGAAAGCAAATGGTACAAGCCAGAAAATATAAGCCAATAGTCAGTATTACTCAATGGTTTCTGCTTCAGTTACTGCTTTTAGGTTTCTACCTTGAGTGCTTTGGCTTCTCTCAGTGATGGACTGAGCTAAACCCTTAAGCTAAAATAAATCCTTTCCTTTAGAAGTAACTTTTAATCATGATGTTCATCACAGCTACGGTAGGATGGTCAAAAAAAAAAAAAAAATATATATATATATATATATATATATATATATAATATATGATGAGAGAACTGTGAATGAAAACAGTCATATTACTTATTCCCAGGAACTCTTTTTAACAGCATAGAGAGGGTAAGGGCATCTAAAATTGGACTGAGCTAAAAGAATAAGAGGAGGAAGGAAGGGAGAGATAAAAGAAAGGAGGAAAGGAAGGGGGAGTTGGAAGAAATAGATATGGAAGAGGAAGTAGAGAAAGAACAAGAGAAGATGGAATAAGACAACAGACAATGAAGAAGAAGATGAGGAAGATTAATAAAAGATGTGTTATAATGTCAAAAAATTTCTGGAATTCTGAACATTTAAGAACAACAGAAAAGTAACACTTGCTGTTAACTAAGGCAAAGAGGGCATATTCAGTTAAGTAGGAGAATGAACTCAGTTAATCCAAAGAGGCTGCTGAAGGAGATGCCCAATGACACAAAAAGTTTAAAGACAAATATCAAAACAAATCCCTTTGAGCTGACTTACTGGAATTCAGTGCTCTTGCGGGGGAGACTCTACAAAGCTCAAATATGCTAATTATTAAACTATGTCCATTAATTTCTCACTGTGAGAAGAGACCTTGTGTGGTAGTAAGGATTTTTGTATATAGAAAAATAGGTCTTGGGCAGAGCAACTTGCCTCAGGGATGTGGCTGAGGGGATTAATTTGCAACAAAAACATCCAGTGTATACAAACACTTATAGATGCCAAATACCTCATAGATGAGGAACTGCATTGTAGAATGTGACTTGCCCCATCCCACATGGTGAATATCAGGAGCTTGAAGACTTCCCCACTGCTCAGCCAAAGTCACTTGAACCCATTCATAAAGTCTCCTCAGTCAGAGGTGGTGGCATACTATTGTCATCCATACACTTGGGAGGTGTAGGCAGGAAGCCAACCTTGGCTGCATAAGATTTTGTGTCAAACAAAATAAACTCCAAGAACAGCTTCATATATCAGCTTGGCTTAGAAATGCGCATGGAAAATGGAGCATTTTCTCCTCTGCAGACAACGTCTGAATTTAACAATGTTATGGGGGTAAAGCTGCCTACAAAGGAACATCAGAAGAGCCAGCAATGGCTTAGTGTACTGTAGCTTAGAAGCTAAGGCAGGGGCAGGCAGATTTTTGTGAATTCAAGGCCAACCTGGTCTGCACAAAAAGTTCCCTGCCAGCTTACATAGTAAGAGTATTTCTTAAAGAGAAAAGTCTCAGAGACTCAGGAAAAGCCCGCCAGAAACATTAATTGCAATGTAATCTTTGCCTAACATTTTAACATCTATTTAGCGCTAATCACTGATCAAAATTACCTGGACAGAGTTTTTGTTTTTGTTTTTTTTTAAAGATCTAAATTGTTACCATCATCATAGGAAACTGTGGAAATTTATAAAGGAATTCTCTAACACATGGCACAGCAATCCGCGCACACAGGCAAAGTGGAATCAGAAACCAGGGAGAGTTCTGTCCTCCCACATTCACCATGGTGTGAAACACAAAAGCCAAGATAAGGGGCCAATGAGAATGCCTGCCAAGGGGTTAGTAAAGAAAGAAAAATTGGTGTGTGTATATAGGAAAAAAATTGGTACTTGGCCTCACAAAAGAAAATCCTGCCCTGTCTCCTCTCATAAAGAGGCTTATCAGAAGAATATTAGTGTATGTATAATGAAACAGACACAGAGCAGAGATCATCCATTTATTGCTAGTCTTTGATTTAATTTTTAAGAAATAACACCATGTTCATCCCACAACATCACATTGTTTAGCTTAGTTTAAAAGTTATGTGAATTCTGTGTGTGCCTGGTGCCCATGAAGTCCAAAAGATGGCATCAAATCTTCTGGAACTGGAATTGCAGCTCTCGTGAGCTATTATGTATGTGTCTTGACCCCTGAGCGTTGTCAGCCCTGCATTGTATACTTTGAATATACATGATAGAATTTTGTTTTAAAAGAATAGATTAGGGAAGACTTCAGAAAGCAGATGTGCTTCTGGGAATATATTTGCTATGATTTCACAAGCCTTTGAACTTAATAAGGGTGTTATCACATGTCTATTAATGTTATATTTCTATTTCATTTTCATATTTCTGATATACAATGTATTCTTAAGAAATATTTTAAGAAATATTGTTTATTGAATATCATGTTTTACTGAGATTCACTGAGTCAAAGGAGAAAGATTTTAGTTCTAAGATATGATTATATTTAATTTGATATAGCTACTTGTGATTCAGATTGACGTGATTTACTACTAAACTAATTTACATCTAAGGAACATGTTTTGTGACTGAAAAATTAATGCAGAATATGTGTTGGGTAGAAGGTTTATGGCTAGATGTGATATGTGGTTTTCATTAGTAGGCCTAGCCGATTGAAAGCTAATTTCCCTTTTTAAGGGAACCTCAATTGTTGTTTTCCTATTGAAGTTGTTTGTTCACATTCTAGGAAGCTCAATAGTCTATGTGGATTTTACTCAAAATGCTTGTTAATCATCTTCAAGAAAGGGTCAAAGCCAAGTGGCTTGAGGCAAGTAGAAACCATACCTCGCTCATATAAAAGCAAGGCATGTAGAAGGCACATTCAGAGACTCTGCAGTCCATCACTTTCGTGTGGCTAGTCCTTAAGAGAGCAGTTCTTAGACTTGATGTGCATTAGAATTCAATAGAAAACAAGATAAAACATAATGAGGAGCCTACTCCCAGAGTTCTCCCCATAGGGTGGGGTGGACCCTCATAATTTGCAATCATAATGTTCCTTCCTTATGTTGTCAGAAGCAGGATGCTGCTATCCCTGTGCAAAACCCATTTTATAAAACACTCTACTAGCAAATCGGCTTACTCTGCTTGGTGCAAATAGGATCATTGGCATTTTCCTCCTTACCAGTTTATTTTTAAAGGACTGAAAGAAACACATTCATTCAGTGTGAAATGGTTTCCTTCCCATTACTGTGATAAAATGACCCAACCCAAGTCAACTTGGCAAGGAGATGGTTCTTTTGGCTTACATGTCCTTTTAAAATCTATCTCTAAAAGAAGGCATGGAATGACCTCAAGGCAGGAGCATGGAGGGAGGAACTAAATCAGAGGGCACAGAGGAATGCTGCTTGTTTGCTTATTCTTTGTGGCTTGCTCAGCTTAGTGTGTGTGTGTGTGTGTGTGTGTGTGTGTGTGTGTGTGTGGTGTGTCTTTTTCTCCCCACCCCCCGCAACCCGATATATAATCATCTATGGCCACCTTCCGAGGAGCAGAACCACCCTTAGTGAGATAGAGATTCCTTACCAATTGTAAATCAAGAGAATGCCCCCCCAGACTTTTCTATGTACTAATCTGATGGAGGTAATTTCTCTGCTGACATTCCTTCTTCTCAAATAGACCTAAGTTTTGTGTCAAATTGTCCAAAAACAAATAGCACACTCATTTTTGTCATAGTGTGTCTGAGAGAGAGAAAGAGAGAGAGAGAGAGAGAGAGAGAGAGAGAGAGAGAGAGAGAGAGAGAGTCTGTGTGTGTTGAGACAGAGACACAGACAGAAAGACAGAAAGAGCATGAGGAAAAGAAAGGAAGACACAGAGAGAACTTACTGGAGTTGGTTCTCTCCTTCTACCATGCAGTTTCCAAGAATCAAACTTAGATTTCAGGGCTTTTCAGCAAACACCACTCCCCACTGAGCCATGTCTCTAACCATCTATCCAGATGATGTAAGTTTACCTCAAAGCACCCACAGCCAGTGGCTCACAATCATCTATAACTCTGCTTCACAGGATCGGACACCGTCTTTTGGCCTCCACAAAATTTTCTACCCCTGTGTGCATGTAGAGCACACACACACACACACACACACACACACTAGCTAAAGAATACATAATAAATCTTAAATACTTATTACCACTCTATCTTGTTTGTTTAGCTGGTTACTGATTAACTCATTCAGTCCCAAAACCTATTATCTTTACTCAGCAGTGAGAAGACATAATAGACAGAAGTGTTCAGCTCACAGAGCTCCTGGGAGTTGGGCTGAGATTTGAATTCTCAAACCCAGTGCTAGAAACTACAATGAGACTATGTGGTTTCCAAGATAAATCATTGTAATATAAGGAATAATAAAGTAATTTTAAACATACTATAACTGGATAGTAAGCAAAGGTCACCGGCTCTCACACTCTCTCAAACATGTCTTTCACTTCGGTGGGAGTCTGTATAGTGCATATTTTAAGACATGTTACTAGGGAGTTGTGCTTGAGCTCAATGGAGCTAAAATGAATCTCCAACTGAGAAAACAGGACCCATCTGGTCTGCTTTCATTTCTAAAATGCCTGTGATTTTATTGCACGTTAGCATTAGCCCACAGAAATCTCTCTCACAGTCATTACTGACATTTTACTGGTAGAGTGAGGGCTAATCAGTATGTTGTATATGCCAGGATTTCTTAAACTTTTCCCTTTCTACAGCTTTTTTAAAATAGAAATTTGTACACAACCCTAGGCATACAGATATTGAGATAATTCATTTAGACAAAATATATCATAAAGAAAGTTATCTTTAAACAATTATTTGATAAACAAAACTGTGCCACTTATTAAACATGAAGGAAATTTTCAAATTGTTTAAATGGCCAAATATGATGTCTGTATATAAATAGGTAAGTGTTAGATGAGTGTTTGACCCTGTAATACTTAATGTCATCATTATTACCTTTCAGATTGAATCAATATTTTTTAATTGTTAATCCTCAGTGCTCATAATACCCCCATTGAATACATACAGTATAAATGGCATAAGTTGGATTAGAAGCATTTCAGAATTACTGAAATGTCTGTAATAATCCAAAAGCAAAAATTTACTGAATGATTTTATATGATACTCTAGTAAGAAGCTCAAGCAAAATATTTTGAAATTAACATTTTGACATAAAACAATACAGAGATATAATTTGATGCTTATAAGCTAAAGAGGGCAAGCTGAAAATATTTAAAGTCTGAATATTTTGAAATTATATTATATATAATTGAACTATTATATTTATGTAAGAGCATGAAGCTTTGTATGCACAGCATACTCTTGTAATTCATAAAATATGGTCAACTCAGGTCTTAGTGTTCCACGCTTTGTTTCTTGGTGCTAAATTGTTTGGAGGGGTCTGACCTTCAAGGTGTGTGTGCATTGTGTAAAGAACCAAGGCAGCAGTGTAGTCACAGAACACAGCACTGGCAAACACTCCCAAGACCACCAAGAGCTTACCCCATATTTGCATTTGAATTTATTTTTGATCATAGCACTTTCAAAAATCTTTTACTGTTGCCAAGGTTATCTCAACCCCCATATTCTGTTCTACCTCACAGTTTGATAAACTAGATGGTGATTAATATAGAGACTCATACTGGATTTGAGTGTAGAGAGTAAGTGACTGTGGAGTTTGTATCCCCAATTTAGGACTACTATGTCACAACCTGTCCCCTCTAAAGCTCAGGGACCATTTCAGAAGCAGGGAAGGATGTAGGAGCCACACACTAAAAAGAACTCTTTCAAAACAGTGTTTTCTGGACATGAAAGGCCTATTAGACTCATGAGCTGACAACACATGTAGCCGCCTGCAGAGGATCTGTCTGATCAGCATCTCTGCCAGGACCTCATCTCTATGAGGCCCCAGCCCCAATAGCTGAGAAGCTACTTGAAGCTGATGGCTAACTGGGAATAGAGAGTCCATTTTCTTCAGGTATATGGCTCACAGTAGGTTGTCCTGTGCTCCTGTGGAGGGCCTCACTCCCAGATGAATATGAGAAGCACCTGTCAGATTTAGTTAGTCATTTAAACAAACCAAAAGAAGATGCCATGAAGTTAGGGAACAGGAAGGTGTTGGGGAAGGAATCTGGGAACAAGCAGTGGAAGGAGCAACATGGAAGTAGAAGTGAATTAAATGCATCATAAACAAGTATTAAGAAAAGAAACTGGAATTTGTATAGTTTCAGTTCAGTCTTTTTGCCTCCCATCATCTGTGGGAAATCACTTCGGACTGGCTTTGCCTCACTGCGCTGATCCTGCCTTGCCAAGGTCACTCAGGAATGCACACTCTGGCTGAGTTCCCTGGCTGTGTGTGCTTTTGGCAGGGCCAGCCACTCCATCATCAGACATGTGGTGCCTTTTCTATGTCCTCTGTTGGTGGCCACCTCTTTCCAAAGCCAGGATGTCTATGTCTATGCAGGAGCCCTATCCTCACCAAGCTCCATTCTTCATCCTTGTGTGGCCTCTGCAATGTAGACATTCCCGTGTGGGCATCAGAACCAGATTCCCAACTTGTGACATTAGCTCAGTTTTTCTCAAAGTCTCCAAATTCATTTCTTCAAACCCACTGGACCTTGCATGCAAACCCAGTCCTCCAACTTGAACCCAATGCTTGCAAAAACAGATTTCCAACTTACCCTCAATACTTCCATATAACATCTTGGCCATCTTAGTGAGGAAAACTCCATCTTAGTGGCTCATCTTTGCTCTGCCTCACCCCAGGTCAAACAGTGACATCAGCATTGTGCTTCATACATTGTCAGGAACACAATGAATCTTTTAAAAATATTGGATTTACTCTTTGAAGCATGGTGTGTGAGTGCATGCTACAGCACATATGTGGAGATTATAGGACAACCTGAGATGCATATGGGTCTCAGGAATTGAACTCAGTTCAGTGATAAGTACCTTTCCCTGCTAATCCATCTAGCTCTATGTTTTAAAATAAATACAAAATGATAATTAAAAAGAAATACCTAAGTGATAAGCAACAGCTAATGTCAGATGTTGTATCCACTTGATAAGAAAGTTTTATCTTTCAAAATTTAAATGCAAGTATTAGTTTTAATAATTCAAAGGAAAATATTCTTTAATATATTAATGTATTGCATAAAATTATTAGCAATATACATAAATTAAAATAACTTTGTTATAATCTTATGTAAATAATGGGGTATTAAACAGTATGTGTAACAATCATTGCGAAGTGTAGTGTAGTGATAACTCAAGCTGTGAGTTGTTGGTCAAAACTAAGTTGATATAATAGGATATCCTAACCTATGGTTTCTACACATCAATTATCATTTGAATTCAGCATCTGACATTAACTATTGCTTATCACTCATCTTAGAACTATTTCTGTTTGATGTCTTTACTCCACATTTATTTTAAAAAATAGAGTTGGTAAGAAGGCTCAGCAGGTATGAATACTTGCCATGAAGCATGATTATTGATATATGAATTCAGCTACATTCTATGAACCTATGGAGGGAGGTGGGCTAAAGGCACTTGCTTGTTTGGAGATGGGTGAGTGAAGAACAGATGTTTTCTAGAGATAACATTTTATGTTTCTACTATGTCTATGGTCTTTGAAGTCATGTCTATTGTCTTGGCTAAGTCTATGGTCCTATGTCTTTGAAGTCTTGTCTTTCTGAACTACAGACTCATTTTTTTTTCTTTGTAAAATATCCTTTTCATGTTTCATGGATACAAACTCAGAGAGACTATGCATAGTCTCCATCAAACACATTGCTTTGTCTTCAGACTGGCTTATATTTCATACCTGCTAAGAATTTGTTTCTTAATGACAATGGAAGAATGCAGTACCAATATCTTCATGCTTCTGCATCCCTCCATCTGATCAGGGGCTCTGCTTCTTCAAGGTAATGTTTTACTGTCTCTCTCTCTCTCTCTCTCTCTCTCTCTCTCTCTCTCTATCTATCTATCTCTCTCTCTCTCTCTGTGTGTGTGTGTGTATGTGTGTATGTGTGTATGTGCAAGTGTGTGTGTGACTGTGTGTGTGACTGTGTGTGTTTGTGTGTCTGTGTGCCTGTGTATAAATATCTGCCTGCACAAGCATGCAAGCACACATACCTCTCACAACCAAAACAATTCATCCTTTTAATTCCAAGTAGTCTCAGGGAACCCCTGGAGAGCTCCCTTCGGGGTGAGATGTGGAGTACTGTCTCCAGAGTACTGTTTTTTAGTACATTCAGGATGCACTGACTGATGCATTCCATCCTAGGGTCACTCATACCCTGTCATTCTTAGCAAATGCTGTTTTAGCATTTCTGCCAGTAATTATTGGTAGACTACCTCCCCTCCTTAATCTTGTTTCTCTAGTTTTTAATTCATATTTTCATCTTACTAATTCCTTACATGAATATAATGGAAACAGAAAAAGGTTAATTATCATCTGAGAATATAGTGAGAATTAGCCAATACCTGCCTCCCCAAATTAGGTAGTGAGTCAGTGTGTGATTTTGCATAAATAGAAAGCTTTATGGAAAACATTTCTTTTTCTGGTAAAAATATTTTAAAAGTTTATTTACCTATGCACATGTGTGAGCTTGCTTGAGTGCTGGTGCCCATGTTCACCAAAAAGAACATCAGAACCAGTGGAATCGGAATAACAGGTTGCTGTAGGGGTTGTGACCTGAATGCCAGTCTCTTGCAAGAGTGGCAAGCACTCTGAATTGCTAATCCATCTCTCTAGCCCCTAGGTCCACCCTTCAAACTAAATTAAATATATATGGCTTGATTGAATGGATTGAATACCTGTGTTTGTTTTGGTTGGATTTGCTGGCTGCTTCAAAACAGCTTGTCAATGAAAAATAACAACAACTAAAATGTGATGAACTAAAAATAACACATGCTTGAATGATGAGGCCAGAAGCAATCTATACCATGTCCAAGTCAAGAAGAACACTGATGAACAATACCTGTAGAAGTGTTAGAGTGGGTTATAACTCCAAATCCCCACTTCAAGATAACGTGATGGTCAGCTTGGCTCGCTTTACCTCATTAAAAAAACAGAGATACAAACAAAACAAAACAAAACAAAACAAAACATAACAAAACAAGAAAACAGAGCACAAATTTAAGTCATTTGATACAGGAAAAGCGATGGACACTACATGGACATTGCACACTTTTTAAAAAATATTATTTATTTATTTATCTATTTACATCCCAAACACTGTCTCCTCTCCCACTTTCCCCTCCTAGACTCCCTCCGCCATCCCCTTATCTCCTCTTCTTTTCTTTTCTAAGAGGGTACCCCCACCCCAGGTATACTGCTACCCTAGCTCATTGATTCTCTGCAGAGAAGGCAGCCGTGTGTCCTGGGGACATGGACCCAGCCTATATATGCTCTTTCACTGGCGGCTCAGTCTCTGAGAGCTCCCAAGGATCCGAGTTAATTGTCTCTTTTGATCTCCCTGTGGAGTTTATATACCCTTCAGCATCTTCAATCCTCCCCCCAACTCTTTTATAAGAGTTTATGACCTCTATCCACTGTTTGGCTAGAGGTATGGGTATCTGTATCTGTTTAGTCTGCTGATAGGTTGTACCTAATAAAGGACAGTTATGCTAGACTCCTGTCAGCAAAAATAACAGAGTATCATTCATACTGTCAGGGATTGGTGCCTGCCCATGGTATTGGTTTCAAGTTGGACTGATTATTGGTTAGCCATTTCTTCTGTCTCTGCTCTATCTTTGTTTATGCATTTCTTTTAGACAGAAGAACTTTTTGGGGTCAAAAGTTTTTGGGGTGGATTGTAGTCCTTCTCTTTCCACTGGAGGTCCTTCCTGGCTACAGTAGATGGCCTATTCTTGTTTCATGCCCTACTGTTAGTCACCTTAAGGAAGGTCATGCACATTGAATCCTGGGAGCCCCCCCCCCTTCTCAGTCTCTGCTCTGGCCTTTCTCCTGTCTCTCTCCACACCTGATCCTGACCTGATCCTTATCCCCTCTCCCACCCATTTTTCTTTCCTGCCTCTGCCTCCTGTGACTATTTTATTCTACCTTCTAAGAGACATGCAAACACCCTCAGTTGCATCTTCCTTTTCTTTAACTTCTGTGGGGTATTTCATGGGTATCCTGTACTTTATGGTTAAAATCCACTTAACCATACTATACCCCACAGTCCTTTTGGGTCTGAGTTAACTCACTCAGGATATTTTCTAGGTAAATCCATTTGCCTGCAAAATTCATAATGTTCTTGTTTTTAATAGCTATGCAGAATTCTACTTTGTAAATGTACTACATTCTCTGCATCCATTTTTTGATTGAGAGAGATCTGGGTTGTTTCCAGTTTCTGGCTATTACAAATAAAGCTGCTATGAACATGTGTTCTTGTGGTATGGTAGAGCATCTTTTGGATATGGATCAGCTGGGTCTTCAGGTAGAACTATTTTCAATTTTCTGGGAACCTCCCCCTCAGTTTGTTTTACGGAGTGGAATCCCACCAGCAATGGAGGAATGTTCTCCTTCCTCCACATCCTTGCCAACATGGACTGATGCTTGAGTTACTGATCTTAGCCGAATGAAATCAATGCTAAGAGGAAAAGCCATAACACTATGCCTTCATAAATAAGTTGGTGTGGTCTCATACGAGCTACTTAACAGCACACCTTAAAGCTCTAGAACAAAAAGAGGCAAACTTACCCAAGAGGAGTAGATAGCAAGAAATAATCAAACTCAGGGCAGAAATCAATCAACAAGAAACAAAGGGAGCAATACAAAGAATCAATAAAACCAAGAGAACATTCTTTGAGGAAATCATCAAGATAGACAAACTCTTAGCCAAAGTAACTAAAAGACACCGAGACAGTATCCAAATTAACAAAACCAGAAATGAAAGTGGAGACATAACAACAGAAAATGAAGAAATTCAAAAATCATCAGATCTTACTTCAAAAGCCTATACTCCATAAGACTAGAAAATCTTAAGGAAATTGATGATTTCCTAGACAGACACCACTGACCAAAGTTAAATCAAGGTCAGATATACTATGTAAATGGTCCTATAACCCCTAAAGAAATAGAAACAGTATTAAATGCCTCTCAACCCCCCCCCCCAAAAAATGCCCATGACCAGATGGTTTTAATGCAGAATTCTACCAGACTTTCAAGAATAGCTAATACCAACGTGCCTCAAATTATTCCACAAAAATAGAAACAGAAAGAACATCACTTAATTCATTCTATGAGGTCATACTTGGCATTGTACTCTTGAACTCACAAATGCATGATGAAGTTCATTAGCATCATGTTATGGGTGGAGATGGCTCATTAAACCTCGCCCCTCCTTGAAGATCTATCGCAAGATAATATGTGACATTTTCGTTAATAGGGTAAGACTAGTAATATGCCCATGTTCCTGTATATTGACCTTCACACACACTCTTGTAAACATCCTCAATGAAATGTACTAGGTCTGTAAAAAGAAAAGAAGGAAGGCTAGTTGGATGGAAAAAAAGATCAGCTGGACTGCAAAGGGGATATGGGGGAGTGATGGGGTGGGTATTATCTTTACATATGAGAATGTCAGAGTGAAACTCATTTTGTTTAATTAATATACATTGAAATTATTCTAAAAGAACTAAAATGAAAACTATGCATGACTATAAATCAGTCCAATCAGTCCACACTTCTGGTGTCTGAGGTTCTAAAAATATGGACAATTAACCTCAGACTAATTTTCAAGAAGTCCAACCTCACTAAAGACTTTTTTAAAAGGTGCCAGTTGTTTAGTTAAGTTCATGTCATTGACACTTTTCTGTTAATGCATATCTTGGCAAAGTCAGGTTCTATAATTCTCCTCTGTTCTATTCTATTGCCATTCTTAGTGTATACTCATGCTCAACTTACAAAAAGGTTATTATACTCAAAATCATCTTTGGTTTGGTTAGTTTTTCATTTCTCTTAAAATTTTTATTTAACAATTATTCATATATTGTGTGCACGAGTGTCTGTCTGTCTGTCTGTCTGTCTCTCTCTCTCTCTCTCTGTGAGTGTGTGTATACGTGCGTGTGTGTGTGTGTGTGTGTGTGTGTGTGTGTGTGTGCGCGCGCGCACGCCGCGCAAGCTCAAGTATCAAGATGCTGACAAGTTTGCTACTTGGACCATGTTCGTCTTGGGGCTCAAGCTCAGGACACTGAACTTAGTGGCACATTCCTTTACCTGCTAAGCCACCTCTCTGGCCCCCAGTTTTATTTTATTAACAACAACAACAACAACAAAATAACACTCTTAAAAAGACAAGGATCAGAAAATGAAGAACCTGTAGATAATTAATTGCATAGAATATCTAAGGCAGTGACTGCATTGTTGTAATGCTTATTTTACCTGAGGTAAGATTGTAGAATTATCAGTAATAGCATCCTCTACTCTTTTCTGCATGTTTGAAAACCTGTAATAAAAATAATCCATGCAATGAAATATTAAAAAGCTAACACACTTCATGGTATTCAGATAAAACTGTTTGATTCAATTCTTTCGTGATGTGCTTGTTCCCTCACACCCAGAGACATCCCCTTTCAAGTCTGATATCAAGTAAGTTCTGTTAATCTCCCCACACTCCTCAATACCTCCTTGCTTCCTCTCCCTCTCTAATGATCTCCTTCATAGTTTCATAGCCCGTATCTATAGTCCCACTTACATACATGTTTGATTGGCCTGTACAAGAGAGCATGAACACATAGTATTTATCTTTTTGATCCTGAGTCACCTTGTTTATTATGTTCTAGATTTATTTATTTTTATCAAAATGACTAAGAACAAATACAAGAAGTGACAGGGAATGTCATGATAAACCTCTTCCATTCATTGCAACTGGCAGATGTTGAACATTTGATCTCTTTATTAGTAAAATAATGCTGCCTGCTGGGTATTTTGCTGATTTAAATAGACAACACAATGTAGTCTTTAATGTCCAGAAGTATAAAAACAATTTCCCTTCTCTAAAGAATGTGGGTGAAATCTCTGACATTGATTCAGGGCATCAAACCATGCAAACAAAGTACAATCCTCTTATTTTCTTCCACCAATTGAAAGCATTCCAAACTAAATACATTTTGAGTTCTTCTCAGAGGAACGCATAAAACGACATTTCTGTGTATCATTAGCTCTCAGAAGTCATGAGGTATAGATCTAAACACCGAAATCACAACAGAGGAGTCTCAAATGGCTGAGAAGCACTTAAAGAAATGTTTAAAGTCCTTAGTGATCAGGGAAATTCAAATAAAAATGGCCCTGAGATTCCATCTTACATCAATGAGAATGGCTAAGATAAAAACCTCAGGTGACAGCACATGTAGGAGAGGTTGTAGAAAAAGAGGAACACTCCTCCATTGCTGGTGGAACTGCTAACTTGTACAAATACTCTCGAAATTAATCTGCAGCTTCCTCAAAAAGTTGTAAATAGATCTATCTGAAGACGCAGCTAAACTTCTCTTGGGCATATACCCAGAAAAGGCCCCACTATGCAAAAAGGACATGTGTACCACTATGTTCATAGCAGCCTTATTTGTGATAATTAGAAGCTGGAAACAACCCAGATGTCCCACAACAGGAAGATGGATACAGAAATTGTGGTTCATTTACACAATGGACAATTTACACAATTACTCAGCTACTAAGAACAAGGACATCCTGAGTTTGGCAGGCAAATGGATAGAACTAGAAAATATCATCCTGAGTGAGGTAACTCAGACTCAAAAAGACATGCATGGTATGTACTTATTAATAAGTGACTATTATGCCAAAAAGTTCAGAATGCCCAGGATACAATCCACAGAAATCAAGAAGGTTAAAAAGCTTGAAGGGCCCAAGTGAGGACACCTCAATCACACTTGGGACAGATAAGAAAGCAATAACAGGAGGGAAATAAGGGACCTAGGTGGGAAAGGGGACAAGGAGGAGAAGAGGGGAAGATGATCAGGTGGGTAAAATGTACTGAAGCCTTGGGGGCCAGCAGAAAGAATAGAAACAGACAACCCTGGAAGGTAGGAGGTAGGGGTACCTTCTAGAATGTACCAGAAACCTGGAAGATGAGAGACTCTCATGACTCAAAGAGAGGGACTTTAGATGAAATATAAAGTGGGGAGAGGGACCTTGTAGAGCCAACTTCTAGTAGAAAGAAATGGCATCAGGTACAGGGATAGGGTTGCCATCCTACAGTCTACAACTCTGACCCAGAATTGTTCCTGTCTGAAAAAACTACAGGGACAAAATTAGAGAAGAACCTGAGGAAAAGGAGGTGCAGTGACAGGCCCAAATCGAGATCTAGCTCAAGGGGAGGTCCCAAGGGCTGGCACTACTATGAATGCTATGGTATGTCTATCATGACTGCTCTCTGCAAGACTCAACAAGCAGCTGAAAGAGTCAGATTCAGGTATTTGTACCCAACCAATGGACAGAAGCTGCTCACTGCTGCGGTTGAATTAGGGAAAAGCTGGAAGAAGCTGAGGAGGAGGGCAATCCTAGAGACAGACCAACAGTCTCAACTAACCTGGACCCCCAAGATTGCTCTGACACTGAGCCACCCACCAGGCAGCATACAGCAGCTGATATAAGGCCCCCAGCACATATACAGCAAAGGACTGCAGGGTCTGGATTCAGAGAAGATACACCTCACTCTCAAAAGACCTGAGGCCCCTGGAGTGGTGAGGTCTAGTGGAGTAGGGGGTGGAAGGGTGGGGACAACTTCCTGTAGAGGGTGGGGGAAGGAGGTATGGGATGTGGAACAGTCAGAGGGTAGACCAGGAAAGGGATAAAGTCTGGGCTGCTTAAAAAAAAAAAAAAGAAAAACCCACATTAAAGAATAAATTTTAAAAAAAGCCTAAAACTCTTTTACGAGGCTTTTAAAAAAAAGTGTTTTTAAAAGGTATAAATTCTTGGTCAATATTCTCTGATGTTAATGTAGAATTTCATCCAGATAATGTGAACTAAAATGAATGTGAACAGGCTTTGAGACTCAATTTGAAAGAATATGAAGACAACTCAATCCTGATTAAAAAATTCAGCCTTTGCCCAATGCTTTCTTGGAGGTTTCCCAAATCTTCCACAATACAAGTAGTTCCTATTCTAAGCTCTTCAAATCAGTTTCTCAGTAGTAAGCAACGGTCCAATGAAACTCTGAATCTGAAAGCAATTAAACTCTGGCCTTGACTTTTTTCCTCCTTTCATTAAGATGTATTTCAGTTTCACACATTTTCACTTTTCTGTCTTTGGAAAGTCCTCACTACACGTATGTATGTATGTATGTATATATGTATGTATGTATGTATGTATGTATGAGTATGTATGTGTATATATATGTATATATTTATATATATAATGAATATATTTTGTATATGTATAGATAGATAATAGATGATAGATAATGAAAGAAAGAAAGAGATAGGTGATAGATAGACAGATAGACAGACAGACAGACAGACAGACAGACAGACAGACAGACAGACAGACAGATAGATAGATAGATAGATAGATAGATGGATGGATAGAGACAGAGACATATATAGGTATAGAGAGTCACTGTGGCAAATGTATGGAACTACAAAAATCTCATCCTAAGTGAAGTAACTCAGACCCAGAAAGTGGATAGAGAGAGGAAACTAGACGAAAGAAGTGGTAGAGAAAGAAATAGGGGGAGAAAGATCAGGTGTGAGTATAGCAGGGGTGGGGTGGGATGATAGAGCTGAGAGAGTGGAGAAATTGGTGAAGGTGGCATCTCTGAGACAAGCTAGAAACCTGGTATTTGGCAGGCCCCTGGTATTGGGGAGGTCCCTGGGATGATATAGGGGTAACCCCAGCTGAGACTCCCAATAGAGGGGGGATATGGAACCTGAAGTTACCACCTCTTCTAGCCAGGCATGATATCCAGTGAAGGGAAGAGGACACCAACATACCCTAAAAACCTTCAACTCAAAATTTGCCCTAACTATTAAATAAGATGTGCAGTGGAAAAGATGGGGCAGTGACTGAGGGAATGGCAACAAATGTCTGGCCCAACGTGGGACCCATCCTATGGGAGAGAGCCAACCCCACTATTGACACTATTAATGAAACTCTGTTATGCTTGCAGACAGGAGCCTAGCACAACTGTCATATGAGCAGCCAATTGAAGCAGATTCAGAGACCCACAGCCAAACCTTAGGCTAAGCTCAGGAAGTCTTGTAAAAGAGTAGCAGGAAGGATTGAGGGAGTTAGAGCAGTCAAGTACACCACAAAAGACCTCTCAACTAACCTGGGCATATGGGGGCCCACAGAGATTGAGCCACCAACCAAAGAGCATGCAGGGGCTGGACCTAAGCCCCTCCACGTATGTAGCAGATGTGCAGCTTTATCTTCATGTGTGTCCCCTAACAATTGGATCAGGGATGTCTCTGACTCTGGTGCCTGCCTTTGGATCCTTTTATCTAGTCATACTGCTAGTTGGGTCTCAGTGGGAAACGATTAGCTCAGCCTAGATGTGACTTGATATTCCACAGTGGATTGGTGGGGGTATCCCTTCTCTGAGGAGAAAGTAAGGGGAAAGGGGAGGAAAAGGGAGGAAGGGTGGAGTATGGGTGTATAAGGATGGGACTGGGAGGAGAGGGGGTAAGGGGGCTGTGATCTGGAGTCAGAATGTAAAGTGAATGAATAAATAAATTAGTAAATAAATGAAAAGGGGGGCAGGGTGTGGTGTCAGAAATATAGACCAAATCCTACATACTATATATCTATGTAAGAACTCTAGAAAGAGCCCAATACATTAAGTGTATGTTGACATTTTATGTTTAAGTTTATGAAGCAAATAAGCAGGTTTTTTATGCTATAGAACTTGGGACAGAATATATTGTTCAGTGATTCAGATTGCATACTGCCCTTGAAGAATACAGTTTGGTTCCCAGAATGCACATGGGGATTCTAATAATTACCTTTGATTTCAGATTAAGGGTCTCTGATGCCCTCTTCTGATTTCACATATATTGACCTCACATGTAAACATCCACTCACAGATGAACATATATATGCATCTACTTTTAGAAAGGTAGAAAACTTACAAAGATTACATCATCTGATACTTAGTGAAAGTACATAAAATTCTAGCATTTTTACTTATACATGTGTCCAATTTTTACCTATACATGCGTCCTTTTTCTAGAGTTACTTCAGTTACTCTTTGAATTTGTAGTGTTCCCTTAAAGAAGAGATATCACATTTGGACTTTGCTTCATATGTTCTGAGCTATTGTCTTGATTTCACTTTTGTTGCTTTGATAAGATACCCAGCTAGAAACAACTTAGCAGAAGACAGGCAGATTTAGCTCACAAGTCAAGGTTCATCATAGCAGTGTAAGTAAAGGCAGGAACTGAAAGCAACCAATCACATCACATCCTTAATCAAGAACAGAAAAAGGTAAAGGGATGAATGCATGTTTCTTGTTTGCTCACTCTCAGCTTTATTTTTCAGTCTTATCCAGTTCAGGACTCCCTACCTAGGAATGGTGCCACCTACAGTGGGTTGAGGCTTGCCAAATTTCTCTAAATTACTAAATACCAAAAACTGAGAACACATTATTTGATAAACTGTCCTTGCCTTCCCATGCAGATTGGAGCCTCAACACAATGCTTCTGCCAAATAATACAAGACTGTGTCCTATTAGAGGCAGAAAACCAGAAAGAAGTCAAAATTCCAAAGGTGTCTACTACTACTACTACTACTAACACACACACACACACACACACACACACACACACACACATATCATAATCTGAACCATTTTAGCTGAAAACAGTCTCCAAATATAAGGAACATATGAGCACAATGTTCTCCCTAGCTAACCATAAACTACGAACCATAAACTACAAAGAACATACAGTTAAAGTTCATTTAAATCTACTATATCAAATTGATGGCAGTTCTTTTCTAAGTCTACTACATCAAATTGATGAGAGTTATTTGCTCCTATTTGGATTCATCACAAGTCTTGGACTTAATAATTTGAAAAGGAAAACTTATATGGACTACAGAGGATCCATTTTATATTGAGTATTATAGATTTGTGTACATCAAAATGAAAATATAGTTTGTATACTGCATGTGTGTGTGTGTGTGTGCGTGCACACGCGCACATATATGTGTTTCTTTTTATTCCATACTTAGCGTGGCTAAGGAAGTGTGGCTACCATTTTACAATCAAGAGTGCTAAGGCACATGGGGAAAAGAACCCCGACCCTGGCACATATAATAAAGAGATAATCTGAATGGAAATCTATCTGATGGAGAAGTCTAAGATCCTTGCTCTGTTTTCCTCTTCATGTTGACATCAAACGTGAGTCAACATTGGATTTGTTCTACCATGCCCACCAGACAGATTTCTTTACATAAATTCTATGCCAAGCAATAATCATTATAAGAATAACATTTGGTAGCATATTTCACTTTAAGAGAACATTTATATTTGATTTATTTCATTTAATGACCTACAAAACCAATTTGAGACAGTTGGTATATTTTAACATTTGCAGTGTGGTTTTAAATCTGACTAATACACATGCTGAGATGGGATTTGGCTAATCAACACGATAAGATTTTTTTTTCCAAATCAAAATGAATTCTTTAGCCAGATTCATTTTTATAAATATTAAAACTAGTATTTACTGGCTTTGAGATAGTTCTCTCAAAGGGTATATCAAAGTGCAAATATTAACTTTGGCAAGAGATTAGTTCAAACTATACCCTAATTGCCATCTGGCCTTTTAAAGAAAATGGAAATATCTTAGTTGGTTCTTTGATTTTTCTTAGAGACAATAAATATTGGTAGGACCTGCATAGGAACTATTGCTTAAGAAAATAACTCAGATTTGACTCAGACATCCTGTGAGGAAGGCTCTTGCTACAGCATATTTCACTGGTATAATATCCCACCAACAAAGAACTCCCAAGTCTAATCAGCTAGTATTATTTTTCAGTGTTATTTTTTCTATGAAACTGTTTTATATCCACTGGGATTTTTCTCCATCAATTATACATGGAAAACCATGTAAACAAGAGCTAGAGATCCAGACTTTCTTTTCTTTTGCAAGAATTTTTGATATCGATAGCATTGCGTAACAAATGAAGTAATACATTCAAAAAAATAAAATAACCCACCTACAGCCTGCTTATGCTACTATTACTGTGAAAACAAATATTAATTCAGTTTAATAAAATATGTTTACTTTTACTCTTTTTGGTGCTGGAGAAGACCAGAGAAAAGCATCTGATCCTCGGGCTGTATTTCCAGAAGGCATTGAGCTGGGTCTGTGGGTCCCGGGGCCTGAACATGGAAGAACAAGTGCATGTATGCACTGAGTCCTTTCTCCAGTCCCTGCAGTATGTATTTTTAAACTAATCCTTTATTCTACTTTTTAAAGACATTTTAAAATGTATGTGTTTTCAATTTTTTTTGCAATGTATTAGTTTATTGGTGTTTGCTTAAAAGTACCCAATAAAATCAATATAAAAAATGAAGGAAGGTTTTACTTTGGCTCACAGTCTGAGGGTATAATGCTGAATCCAGGGCAGAGAGATCCTAGCAACAGGAGTTTGTGGTGCTGGTCATGTGTCCCCACAGTCCAGAAGCAGAGGTTGATAGATACACGCTTGTTCTCAGCTCACGGTTGTTTTTCTTCAGTCCTGGATGCTATCCCGGGGACTGATGTTGCCCACCTATAGGGTGAATCTTCCCCTTTCATTTAACCCAGTCTGGAGAATCCCTCATAGATATGCCCACAGATTTGCTTTCATGAGGATTCTAAATCCCTGCAATTTGATAATGAAGATTAATTACAATATAAAGGCCCTACATTACCAACTGAAATATCTCCCCAGCTCCCATCTTTAAATATCCAAAAATATTTTTTACAGTACAGTTTTAAACTAAAAATACTAAAAATATTTAAAATTCACAATCCTATACAAGTTTGGAAAAATTAGAATACCCAAAACATAATCCACACATCAAATGAGGTACAAGAAGAACAGAGGAGTGGCCTGGTTCTGGAAAAACTCAGTGTAGCAGTATAGGGCAAAACCAGAACAGGGAAGTGGGAAGGGGTGGATGGGAGAACCGGGGGAAGGAAGAGGGCTTATGGGACTTTTGGGGAGTGGGGTTCAGAAAAGGGGAAATCATTTGAAATGTAAATAAAAACTATATTGAATAAAAAATATTAAAAAAATATCTGTGTCTGGAGAGAATACAATTTATGTAATGTTTTCAAATTTTAAAATGAGATTTTGTTAAACTTTTTTAAAATTTTTTTATTCGATATAGTTTATATTTACATTTCAAATGATTTCCCCTTTTCAGGCCCCCCTACTCTACCAAAAGTCACGTAAGCCCCCTTCCCTCCTCCTGTTCTCCCATAAATAAAAAAATTTTGAAAAGCTACAGTTTTTCTTTTTTCTTTCCCTAGTTTAGTCACCTGCTCTTTGATGATTTTTTGTGTGAAGCATTTGAAATCCTTATATAGTATAAATCTTCATATAATAAGACATCCTTATATAATATATAAACCCTTATATACTATAAAACAACAGTAAACTTGAGATGAATGAATATCTAGACATGCATTCATATCTAACTTTTGCTTTTCAAGTCTTTCGTATTGCTTCATACACCCATATCAAGCACACCCAGATGTGTGCATGGCAGAGACATATAAACAAATTGTTTCAGAATAATGTTACAATTTTGCTAAGATGCAAGATACCTAACCATGTGAAGAATTGATCCTTAATAGTTTAGAAGTGGCAATGTTCACTTAGTTGGATAACTGCTTTTCCTCTCGTAAAATTTTCACAGAAATGTCATCAATGTACTCTCTTAATGCTACTGAAGTACCTAGTACTGAAGCTGGCACACATGTCCCAGAATATTCACTGTATAAATAGCTAAAGGAAATTGCACTGTAGTTACTGTGTGTGGCTGTAATTGTTCTATGCACTTAATTTCTCTGGAAATATTTATGCTTCAGCTGTGAACCCTGTTGTCTTGTTGGAAGAAAGAAGAGCAGTTTCCCTTCTCCATAAATGTAGGACTTTTCAAAGAAGGGACTTTTTCAGCCCCATATATGTTAAGCAATTCACTTCCCATAAAGAGGACTTTTAAAGTCATCAAAGACATCCCATTTATGCAATGAAAATATGGAAGAAAGGGACTGTGCAGTGGGTAATAGCAGTGCTCGCTGCTTGCCATAAAGCTGACTGGCCTGGGAGCCCCAGGGATTCACTGGTCTCTGTCATGACTGCTCTGAGATTATGAGCAATTTCACCATACTAAGCCTTATTACTCAGGCTCTGGGGATTGAACTCACATCCTTACTTGGCAGACAAGCACTTTACTGACTGAGTCCTCTTCCCAGTCACTCCCTGCATGAGATTTAAATATCAAAGAAGCCTTAGTAGAGTCTATTGCCCAGGATGAAATGGAGTGTATAATATAACTAATATAAATGTAGTATGTAAATGTAAATGTAGATCTATGTTCCTACTATTATAGAATTGATTTGAATTTTCAAATTTCAAAAGTCTTCTCATGAATCATCAAAAAGGAGGCGACAACAGAGGGCCTGTAAGATGGCCCAGTCAGAAGTTAAGAGTATGCACTGTTCTTGCAGAGAACACAACTTTGGTTCCCAGCACCCAATCAAGGAGCTTATATGCATCTGCACCTCCTGCTCCAAGGGAAACAATGCTTCCCTCTAGCTTCTGAAGGCACTGCACTCAAATCTCTCTCTGTCTCTCTGTCTCTCTGTCTCTCTGTCTCTCTTTCACACACACACACACACACACACATGAGAAAGACAGACACACAACTCCAGCTCTAAGGGATCCAAAACTCCTTTCTGCCCTTTGCAGGTACCCTTATGCAAGCTCCCCCACATATTCACAAATAAAATGAAATAAATAAAACATCAGAGTATGAGTAAAAGCTGTTCAAAGATCACAATACTAAGAATTTTAAAACTCGTCATTTTCATAAAATAGGAAATAGTAAATGATGTTTTCTTTATCATAAATTTTCCATTGCTAAGCAATAAAACTATGGTTTTTATTGAATGAAAACTTGTTAAACATGTGTTGAAAACGTCTTTTCCGATTGTTATTTCCTTCACAAACTCGTCCATTTGAGGAGGATTCGCTGACTATTGTCTCACCTGTGACACGCTTACCTGAGAAGCTATGCTGGCCACTGCCCTACTTTGCTGGCATATGCCCTGTGCTTTACCCACAAAGATATTTACATTCTGTTTTTATTTTTCATCTACTCCATGATTTTCATTTGACCTCCTATTATGAGAAAAGGTGAAATGTATAAGCATATTCCAACCTTACTTTAGTTTATAGAACTCTACACTCCAAAAGAAGATAAGCATAGAACACTGTGTTCATGGTGCTTCTCTCTTGTCACATGATTATTTGACCAAATAGCTGGTACATGACCCATTGAGTTCTCAGATGGTAAAACAATAAAATGATATTCTGAGTATGGTGGAGCCTCTATTTTTTGTGGCATCACAAGTGGATGTTCCATCATATCCCAAATTATCTTCCATCCTTATCTAATGAATCTTGATTTCTTCTCTGGTAGGTTACATGGAACACAATCTTGACTTATATGTGAATGAGCAGGCTATACACACTCTTAAGTGAGAAGGATTTCATTGCTGTAGACTTAATGTAGACTTAACTCAAATTTAATGAAACAAGAAATGTCTACTAAGATCTCTTCAGTATTTCTCAAATAATATCAGGTAATAATAAAATGTTACTACACTCTGGGCATAGTAAGAGAAGTTCACAATAACTTCCATCTTCCATCCAGTCCTTAGGATTCAGTAAGATAAATTGTTCTCCCTCTTAACCCAGGTGACAGACAGGAATGTCATCCACTGATCACTTCACCCTTTCTGTTTGAAAGTCTTAAAATATTGGGTTTTGTGTTTCTATTTTTATCTGAAGTATTAACTATCTAGTAAAGAGAAAATATCTTCTTACAATATTGAGCTCACAACAGCTCTGGTTGCCTCTATGGGACCTGCAAAAGATCAAGCGAATTAACATCCTTCTATGGAAGAATTGAGTAACTCACAAGCCCCTCCCTTCCTGTTGAAACTATTCAAAGTTTATGGCTTCTGAAGGAGGGACAGTTGGTTTTCTTCAGTAGTATTACCCTAGGTAGATTGTACATGCTCCTGTGGGTAGCCTCATATGATTGTTGTCTCATGTGTTATCCCTTCCTCATGTAGACTAGAAATAAACAATGTCTTGGAAAGAGGATGAGCTAATCTTTACTTGTCAGATAAGTAGATATGCATGATCCTATAATAAAGGATAGATTTCTACCTGGTAAAAGTATGTCACCACCCCAGACATTATTCTCCAGTATTTCCTGAGTCTTCTAGCTCATCTGATTCACAGATCTTCAGCAATCTGTTGCTGCAAAGACCAGTTACAGAAATTTCAGTCCCACTACCCTAATCCAGAAAATTGGAAGTATTTTCAAAGTCTAGCAACACTGAATTAAATGCTAGTACATTTAACTATAAGTTTTTTAATCTATTAATTTTGAAAACAATATGCATAGTTTGTTGCCTTCCAAAATATCTTTAGGCTTGTTTCCCACAAAGCAAAGGATAAGTCTGAAAGATACTGAGAAAACTTCATTTTCTTACAGTGTATATTTTACAGAAGTAACAGAATTCATACACTATATTCTATAGATCGCATATTATTTGCTATTAAGGCCATTTAGTTCTTTTTTTTTATGTCCATTGTATACTCCACACTGTCAGAAGTCTACACCTGGACAAAACATAAACATATGATCATTTTTGAAATAGAGGGGTCGTTGTTCCTGTCAAGGAATCAGTAAAGTATAATCATACCTCCGATTATAAGTAGATCAAAAAGTAGAGGAATATATGAAAGCAGGTGTGCATTAATACTCATAGCATCCTAGGATGAACACTCTGTGGAAGTCAATCCTTTACAAGAGGATGTAAGGAGCATATCTTGAACCATGAAGGACTCTTTGCTAGAAACTTTTTTTGTTTACATGAGTGGCTCTGCTGTGTTTTCTAGTGACATCAGATGAACTTGCATTCAAGTTTGGGCAAATGCTTAAGTTCCATTCATCATCTTCAGCTCAACTAGAAAGAGAGTGAGACTTTGTAGCTTTCGATTTCATACAACTTTCCTATGGCTCTTTGCTGAACCACATTAATCAGCAAAGAAAGAAACCCAAACAATATTTCTACTTGAGGGTTCTTGGACAGAAGTAAATGTCTATCTATGCTTTTTTAAAGAAAGAATTTGATATTGAAAATTCTCAACTTCTTTATTTTCGAATCTGCTGAATAGGTATCACCAGGTCCATTATCTATAAATAGTAAACATATTTTGAATAGTCATTTCTTTCAAGTGTCTCTCTAATTATCTCTGGCTAGCTGCTCAGTATGATGTTTGAATGTGATGTCACAAATACCATGTCTACCTCATGACCTTGTAAACTCCAGGAGTAATAACACCACAGAAAAGTACCAAAAGATTACCTTGACACAGATTGCAAATAAAGGTCTCTGTATATCTTACAACTATAGTCCTCATAGTGGATAATGATGTAGGCACAAAGCCACCCTTGGGGAACAGGGCAGGACTCTGGGACTACTTGTATCCAATCCCTGGTCTGTTATCTTGAGAAAACAATGGCTGTCTCTCCTGTAAAACATCCTGAACCTTTGCAGAGAACCTTATTGAGGTGCCATGCCACCTAGCAGGAACTTGACATTGACCAATGTGAAATTCCTCTCCCAGCCTTTGAGTGGGAACTCTTGTGTCAGCCATAATCCCCTCCACCTAGGGTGGAGTGCTCAGACCAAGGTGAAGCCTATTGTTCTTCAAGGACCTGCAGTCTCTTGAGAAACACCAGCCATCTGTGGAGTAACTGAACTGATTCTGCTGAGAAACTTCCAGCCTTTTCCCCCTGCCTAGATATATTGGGAGTTCTTCATTAAACTTTGAGACCTTGAATAGCAGGTGTTATCTTGGTCTCCATATCTTTTTTCTGCCTTCCCATACATCCCCAGCTTCCCTTCCAGGTAACACATTCGATGTAACTGTGGACAGTTCCAAACCTTTAATTTGAATTAAGAGTACTAGAGACTCCTGAGTGAAAGCAAAGGGATTTATTTTGCAATTTTGCAAAGCCCAGTGTCATCCCTAAATGCACCTCCCTCCCTTTCCTCAAGGTGGAAATAATCTGTGTGTAGCAATCTTATATGTCAGTCACCCCAGTCTTTCTCTCTGCTTCTGACCCTTGCCTGTATATTCACAAAGATAATGCATGGGTCCATCTGTGGTTTACAATTTAGTTTTTAAAAGCTTATTAGACACATGACTTTGACTTAGTAATTTTTCACACTAAATTTTGTTTTGATGGGAGGAGGAAGTAACTAGCAGAACGGTTGATACTTAAGGTAGGAAAGTTTGAGTGGGAACCTAGAAATTCTTCTTTATTTGTATTTGAACTTAGCTGACTCAAACCACTTTGAAATTGAGTTATTGTTTCATTTCTTACATAGAATTATGAGAGTGCTGTAGAATTTAATCAATAATATATTTATAGTATTTTTAGAGTAGTCATGAACAGAGTAAATTTTCTAGAAACAGTATCATTATCATTAGTTTGTTCAGACAATTCACAGTATGAGCACTGTTGATCTTCACGAGTTCTGTCCCTTTTCCATAATTTCACATATTCTTCCTTCTTTCTAGCCTGCACCATGCCTCCCAAGGTTCTCTTTTTGTCTGTAGCCACAGCTCTCCATGGGCACAGCTTCAAGCAATAGCAGGCAGCTAGTGTTCTCTGTCTGTTCTCCCTGACATCAGCCAGGTGTGTGTGTCATTGGAGGAAGCTTTCAGAAATATGGAAGAACTGTTCCTTCCAGTCTAAAGAGTCTTTCTATGTATCCTATCAGAAAAGAGGACAGAAGAAAAGATTTTGTGGGAGCCAGAGACAACAAAAATCCACCACTGTTGTTTTCTGAAAAGCTGGCAAGACACAATTGGAAAGTATTCCCCATATCACTGAGGACAGCAAGCTCATTGTGTGTGGTCAATGTTATGAACTGTAATATCACTAAAGTGAGTTCTTTGTAGCTGGCTGTGAATAAAAGCAGGCACAGATCTGGACAGTGGCCCTGTGATAGTCCTGTCCCTAGGAGCCCTTTCCTTTCTTTCTGATTAGTCAGCTAAATAGATCTGTCACTCAGAGCATCAATTTCTTTCTTTCTAGCCCTCATTCCTAGTGGATATTAGAGCACTAAGGTAAAATTCGCCACCCTAGCACAGGTGTTCTCATATTCCTAAATCACACTTACTTGGGACAAGATGAGCTTCCAAAAAAAGATTGCTATTTTAATGGCACTCATCAAAAACACAACTGGCTCGGGGCTTTCAATCTCCTCCCTCTACTGCAGCAAATTTAGAAAGGCTGCATTTTTTTAAGGCATTCTAAAAGATTCAACAGTTTTCTCCATGTAATCAGAGACACTAATTATCAAGCTTATTTCAGATAAAGTAGTAACTAATGACAATTTATCAAGATGGGAAATGAATCTGATTTTATTTCTATTGCGGCTGCCCAAAGGCAGGTGGCTTAAGGCAAGTGTATTTAGTTTAATGGGACTCTAGGGGATAAACAGTCTAAGTCGAAGTACCCTCATTATGCATCAGCAAATACAGGGACCTGCCTGCTGCAGGAATTCAATTTCTACCCACACAAAGTGTGGTCATAGCTTGTGCACTGATATAATCATAGATACTAGATTCCCTTTCCCGGCGGGGAGTGGAGGGGATATGGAATATTCCTGTTGCAATGCCTGCATGTCATGTTTACTTGGGAAGTCATTTCCTATGCACTAAATGCTAGTTGCTCTGCCTTTCCTCAAAGCTATTATTTTCTAATTTTCATATATAAGGAAGAGTCTAGAGTGTTCCTTTGTGTTTTAGTCATTAGTCGGTTTCCGTCATGAAAATTTCAGGGACTTCCTATCATGTAGACTCACAGCTGCTCACTCCAGAACCTAGGGTTTCTTATAACAAATGAATATAAAAGAAAACAATAACTCATAGCTCCGGTATCCCCAAGTAGCCCCTGGTGATAGCTCAATGTGTTGAGTCTCTATGGTTTGTCATACTTATAAGGAGGCAGAAGTTAATTAGGAGGAAGGAACAGAATGAACAAAGATAAATAAAATATTTGGGACGTTTTGGAGTTTTTTCCCCTGAAACAGGAGAGTCTATGCATGGTATATTTAGGCTGAATTTGAGATCCAAACCTCCTAAAGTCTGGTACCTTGCTTTTCTAAGTTCATCCTGATTCCCAAGTTATCTTAATAGTTCAAGAAAACACAGAGGAAATGGTAACCATATATAAAGCTACACATTTACAAGTGCAGTTAGCTAGAGAGTAAAAGAGAAGGGAAATGAGTTTGGTGTTCTTAGTTCTCAGAGACACATGGACTCACCTTCCTCATTCCCTAGAATTATAGCCATGGCACTGGCTTTGATTGATGGAAGGACTGATAGGGGGTTATTTCAATTTACATTTGGAGAAGTCTTAAGAACCAGTGTGGTCATGTGATGTACTTCATCATTGGTGACTAAGAATGCTGTCAGTAGGCTGTGCCAGTCACTGTACCAGTGAAGACAGTGTGAAGGTGAGCTCCACCAATGATGGTCAACACAGACATTGCCTACCTTAGATGACTGAGGCTATTCTACCATTATGATATATTTCAGTAGTTAGAGCAGGAAAAACTGACACCAAGAGAGTTTGTTTGATGGCTCAGGGATATGGAGAAAAAGAAAGGTTAAGGTCCATGATAAGAGGATGTTAAATATTTGGGAAATTATTTCTTGGAGCTTCTGCACAGAACAGCATGTTCTTGAAAAAAATTGTAGCAATATGAAGAAGCAAGGACTGTTGACCAGGAGTATGCAGGTAAGTTCAGGATGTACTAAAAATGGTAAAATAAGAAAACAATCAATTCTGAAAACTGTCAGCGTATAATCAGAAACTGGACAGAATCACTCACAAATTCAAAAAATTGTTGAGTTTAAAGAAGTTAAAACAATGGGGTATATTAGTTATTCTCTGTTGCTATGATAAAAGAACATAATCAAAAGCAGTTTCAGGAAGAAGGGGTTAATTATTTTAGGTACTGCTTTCTCTGTCTCCCTACCTCTGCCTCTGCCTCCTCTGCCCCTGCGCACTTATTTCTTCTGTGTATGAGCTGTCCAACCTTCTGCTTTTGCCTCTGTGTCACGGCTTCCCTACTGTCCCGAACTCCCTTTGAAAACATAAGCAAAATCAAGTTCTTCCTTTGTTAACTTGCCTTTTACCATGGTATTTTGCCACAGGGAAGTAATTAATACAGTGTGTGTGTGTGTGTGTGCGTGTGCGTGTGCGCGTGCGTGTGCGCGTGCGTGTGCGTGTGTGTGTGTGTGTTTGTGTGTGTGTGTGTGTTTGTGTGTGTGTGTGTGTGTGTGTGTATGGTGAGTATGTGTGTTTCTGTGTGAATATGTGTGTGATTTGGGGTATCTGCATGTGTGTAGATTAACATTTGGGTACATACATGTGGAGGCCAATGGTTGAATTTGTGATATGATTTAAATGGATTTCAATTCTTTTTCTGAAGCATGGTCTCTTGCTGGATCCCAGGCTAGCCAATTTAAGCAGTCTAGCTAGCCACCTCCCCAGGGATCTCAGGAATGCATCTCCTAACTTCCAGAGTTGCAAGCAGGCCTCCATGCTCACCTGGATTTTATGTGGGTTCTTCAGGTATGAACCTTGTATTCACACTTCTGTGACAAGCACCTATCCCACTTCAATCACCTTCCAGCTCTACATAGGAGAGGCAGACAGATACATTTTTACTTATTCTAAAGTGGATATATATTATTCATGTGATAAAAAATAATACAAAGTTTAACATGACTTTTAGAATCACATTAAATATGAAGTAACTGAAAATTAGAATGATTATAAAAACTTAACTAAAATAAATTATTCAATAATAGTACTGGAGTAAGAGCAATTGAAACAAAAACAACACATTTAAACCGTGACATTTCATTCACACAAAATAGAGCCGGAAGCATCAGCAGAAATAACTTTACTATGGCTGTAAATAACTGAAATTTGTGTGATGTTAATAATTGGTAGCATAGCTACTCTCCACCAGCAGAGCCTTAAAAAATCTGTTAGTTACTTTTGTCATAGCTGAGACCAAATATCCAACAGGAAGCAATGTAAGGAAAGGTTCATTGCAGCTCATAGTTGAAGGGATGGCCACAGAGATGGAGGGCAGCTGCTCAGACAGCATCCTCAGTGAGAAGGCCTGGAGTGAGGACTGGAGCTACCCAGGCCATTCTACTCATGCAGGCTGGAGCCCACCCTGTGCAAAGCTGCTACCCACATTTACTGGACATGACACTTCCGGTGGACCCTGCTATAACTCTTCCTGGGCAAATACCCAAAGGATTCCCCAGAATGCTATAAAGACACATGCTCCATTATGTTCATAGCAGCCTTATTTATAATAGCCAGAAGCTGGAAAGAACCCAGATGTCCCTCAAAGGAGGAATGGATACAGAAAATGTGGTATATTTACACAATGGAATACTACTCGGCAATTAGAAACAATGAATTCACAAAATTTTTAGGCAAATGGTTTGATCTGGAAAATATCATTCTAAGTGAGGTAACCCAATCACAAAAGAATACACATGGAATGCAATCGCTGATAAGTGGATATTAATTAGCCCAGAAGCCCTCAATGCCCAAGGCACAAATCACATAACAACTGACTCCCATGAAGAAGTATGGAGAGGGTCCTGATCCTGGAAAGGATTGATCTAGCATTGGAGGGGAATATAAGGACAGAGAAAAAGGAGGGAGGTGATTGGAGAATGGGTGGATAGAAGAAGGTTTATGGGACATATGGGGAGGGGTGATCTGGGAAAGGGGAAATCATTTGGAATGTAAACAAAGAATATAGAATGAAAATATTTAAAAAAATAAAGTGGACATTTCTACTTTAATTAACCTAATCTAGAAAATTCCTCACAGGTAACCCCAGGGGTGTGTTTCCATGGTGATTCTAAATCCAGACATATTAACCATCACACAGTATTGCTCCCTGGTGCTAACATCTAACTCTTTATTGTTAGCACCTTGATGTGGCAACTTGCCAGTATTATTCTTTCTGTTTCATGTATAAGAAAACATAAAGGAATACAGAAGCTAAGTACAGGACCCCAGGTCACAGGGCTACAAAGGGAGAGTCAGGAACCAGCTCCAAGGAATAAAACCACAATAACTGTGATGTCTTCATTATTCCTTCTTCAGATGACACTCACTTAACAACATGACCTATGTTAAAAAACTGCATGTTTTCTTTTGTGGTGTTTTGCTCTTATTTACAATTTTAATAAATGTAACAGAGAAATGAATGTAAAAGTAAATAGACACAGCATATGATTTTAATGCCCTTGAGAAAAATACGGAAATCATTAGGTGTAACAAATTCTAAAATCCTGATCCACAACTGCAGGCAAACTGCAGGCTTGAATTTAAGCCAACCGTCTGTGTGTTCAACTAGGAAGGCAAACAACAGAATGGAGGAACATCTTGACAACACAAGAAACATTTTATTGCTGTTGGATCTCAAAAGAGAGACACAGAAACCCCTGGAAAGATGGCAGAGTGTGTCTGAATTTGCATAATTTCTTCCCAAACAATTCAAGGAAAGAGCAGGATGCTGGAAAGCCAGATGTGGATACAGTGTGTCATCACAGACTTGAAAAAGCTTCATGCAAACGATACTGTCTCGGCCTCATGGACCCTCTGATGATATGTCTTGCCTCCCAGATTTCTATCCTGTAGCTACCATATTATTTTAGCCTTTCATATTTTTGTTTTTATTAATGTAGTGTTGAAAGTGATAGGTCTCACTGTTGCATTTTCATACTTATGAATGATGAGTTCCCTTCTCCTACTCCTCATGCCTTGATCCTCTGACGTCCTCTGTTTGGAACCCATTTTTTTTCTCTGCATAGTGCTGGACTCTATTTTCTTAAAGATTTATTTTATATTAGTTGTGTGTGTGTGTGTGTGTGTGTGTGTGTGTGCATGAGTGAGTGTGCACATGTGTACACATTTACATATGAATATAGGTGACCCTAGGAGGTCAGAAATGGGTGTTGAATGCACTGGAGCCATAGTACCTACTCAGAGTAGGTACTATGGGTTATCCATCATGGGTACTGGGAACTGAACTCGATTCCCTGTAGGAGGACCAAGTGTTCTTAACTGCTGAACCTTCTCTCCAGGCCCTGCGTGGTGTTTGTGTTCCATCACTCTTTCCTTGTTGCTTAAGACCTTTTCTTCCCCTCTTTCTGGTTTTATAGCATACATGCACGTATCTAAATCCCACATATATCTGTGTCTGTAAACATAAATTAAATCTGAATTCTGCATATAAGAGATAAGAATGTTTGGCTTTCTGAATCTGGCTTACTTTGTTAACTTTATGATCTCCATTTGCACCCATCTTTAAATCAATGCCATGATGAAATTTGTCCTTAGAGTGGCATAAAATTACATTGTATGTATGCACATTTACATCACCTGTCCCTCTGTGACTTAGCCTTTATGTCCTTGAACAGCTGTTGTCTTTCCTCTATCACAGAGAGCTGCTCAGTTTCATCTGAACCTGAACAGCCAACCACTTGCCAGCAAAACAACCCCAGCTATCCCGATGTGTATCCACCCTTTTAAGAGTTCTTTAGACCTTGTTCCTTCTTCTCCACCTATAAATTCTTAATTTACAGTCATAGTTTTCTGCTCTACTACAAGGAATGCTTGTCACAGAAATATCAATGGTCTTTAGAGAGACTTCCTTCCCATTGATTTGGTCTAAGTTTCCCACATCTAGCCCTACAAGGTGTTCACACATTTCAAAATATCTTTGAGCATCCCACAGAGGCAAAAAATATTTTCATTTTATAACATTTGTAATTTTTAAAATAAAATACTTGTGGGGGTAGAAGCATGCAAATGTAGGTGCCCAGGGAGTCCAGGAAAGCATACCAGGCCAATTGAAGCTAGTTTCAGGAAGATAAGAGCATCCCTGGCTGGATGTGAGAGCTGACACCAGGACTCAGGGCCTCTTCAGGAGCATTGTTGCTTGCTGTTGAGCCTTCATCCCTGATCCCAAGTTGTCTCATTTTTCCTTTATTTTTTCTTTTCTTTTTTTCTTTTTTCTTTTTTCTTTTTCTTTTACTTCTCTCTCTCTCTCTCTCTCTCTCTCTCTCTCTCTCTCTCTCTCTCTCTCTATCCCTTTTTATGAGACATTAATTGATAATAATATCAACTGTTCAAATACTGACATGATCCTGGACTCATTAAATTGGAAATAGCTGCAAATTGGCATCCAAACTGGCAACCTTCTGCTTTTAATTGTATGCCAGCATCCTCAGATTCCAGAAGCAATATAGTGAACACTCCCACATCTCAGCTAACATCTTATTTCTAGAAGGCTTCCTGTATCTCTGTTGATTTTCATGCCGCGTGTACCCTTTACATAGCTCTGTCTCATCACAAATCAAGAACAGCATCTACACTAAATCTATTGTCATTCAAATGGTACCCACTCTTCTCAGCCATCAGTTGTCCCCCTTAATGTACCCAAAAGGTGTCACTCCTAAAAGGTAAATGGCTCTTAAAATGATAAATAAAGCAAAACCAGTACTCCTAGGAGCAGCTTGCCTTTCAACACTAAATATATCAAGTTTGGGTGTCAGAGGGTTCATGGAGGTGTTTATTTACTTTTGAAATGTTGTTGCACTGAAAAAATTATTCCTTGAGAATATTCATGTTCATTCCAGGATGCCCAGTGGTACAAAACAATGTCATGTTATGAAGTTGCAAGATATTCTATATTATAATTTAGGGCCATAGCTGGCATTCTACGTGGCTTGATGTTCTCCTAGTTCCATGGTGCTGATAACAATGAGAAGTTTGCAGAGAATGTTTCCACTTCATTTTCTGTTCTGCTCAAAAGATTTTTTTTTCATTCTGTCCATGTCTTGTAAAGTGATCACAAAAGGCAGGTTTATTCTCTTAAAATGATTACATTAAGAAAATGATGTTAGTTTTTTTTTTTAAGATTCACATGTAGAGGGGCTTGAAAGCTGGTAGAGTGCTCAGAAGGTTGAAGCTCAGGTCCTAGCATGCTCATCAGGAGACTCAGGCCTGGAGGATCTGAATACGCCTGTCCATGGGCACTTACACATCCTAACATATATATACATACTCCAAACTAAAATAAATCTTTAAGAAACAGGTTTACTTACAAAGTGTGTACTGGATTTCATCTTTTCAGTTTATGGTTTGAGTATTTCTTCTAACACAACTAGCTATCTTCTCTACATCATAATTAACAAGAATCATTTGACAGAGCCTGTTAAAATATCAATTCCTCCTTAAAATATATCTTTATGAGGTTCATTAGAGAGCACACTGTTTAATCATTCCTTGGGGAGACTGCCCCAGGAAATGGATCACCTGGACACTGAGATGGGATGGGCTTTGCTTTCTGTCTGTATAGGAAGGGGACTGATTGTTTCGTAAAGTTTTATGGAAAACCACTCTGCAACCTTCTGTTGCAACATCCAGTAAATAATTGCTCCCCGTTGTATTGGACATGATCAGAAATATTTATTTCAAAACATGTCCTTATCACATTAAAGACAGAGAAAATTAATAATATGTGGGAGTCCTTGCTCTGCTCATAGAACAGATGTTAATATCTTGTGAGGATGCTGGCACAGAACTCGATGATTTTTAGCCTTTCCAAATTGTAATGTATTGGAAGATCTTTGACATCCTCAGGAGGTAGAGCATCATGTAAATTGAAGCTGCTATTATCAAAGGCTTTCTCATTTCAGACCAGTTTGCTGGGTATCATTGTTCTAATTTACATGCAAGCAAAAGCTGTGGCTCATTGTGGTGCTGTACGCTATGCCTCCCTCTGTGGTTAGTTTTACAGGGAGGAAATTTCTATGGTTTAATATGCCCCTGAAGTTGAAAGCTAATGTTATCAACTGAATGAAATAAGGGGACTTTCATCTGATGCATGGTAATAAAAATGAGTTAGTGCTGTGTGTAACACTGATTGTTGGAAATACAGAACTTGTAAAGAATGGCTTTTAAAAGATGAAAGGAAGAGGAAGGAAAGAAACTTGATTTAAAATTCCAGATACTTCATCCTTTGAAAAACAATAACTTTGAATATCTGACTTTTAAAAATTGAAACGTCAATGTATGCAAGCATATTACAAGTGAGTTCTACTGTGTTATTAAAGTCACTCTAAAATATTTCTGTTTAAAAATTCCAATTGTTAAACTTCTGTTTCTATTACTTAGTTGGTTAAAGCACCTGTCTAGTAGAATAAATTCAATAGTTATTTGCATATTTTGAAAAGTTTCATCTTACTAATTTATAGGAATAGAAAGACCTAGATTGATTTATTGATTTCTAAAGTGTTTAAGTGGAATAAAAGTAGGATTAAGAAATAAAAGACAAGGAACATCATAGAAGAGGGGTTAGGATGAATATAAGAGCCAGGAATTCAGATGGTGAGGATTAAAATTTGATCTGAGATGACTTTAGCTTGTGTCAAGTTGACTTAAAACTAGCCAGCAAATTTAGTTATACTATTGTCTTTTTCTAGAAAGTACTTTAGTCTGGATTGTTGTTATACACCAAATATAATCAAGGAAATGAGATGTATAGTACTTGTCCTGGTAGAAAATTCTGGGAGTCTGACCAGGAATAGGGTGAACAACTCTTCTAAATGTTTCTGCGGCCTTTTGTAGCGGTGTAGGAGCATACTTTCCTGCTCCCTTCCAGGGTATCATTAACTCTGTCATTCCTCTCTTCCTTGGCATTATGGGGAAGATTTGCTTATGTGTCAACATCACTTCAACAGGTATAAAACATGATTTCCTCTTGGCACCCAGATAGCATTTGATGACTTACGTTTCTTATATGCCAGACCTAGGTACATCATATGAATCATTGGCTGACTGGTCTCCAATTCAATCTCATTTTCACAGAGTTTAGCTAACTCTCCCTGGCTGAAATGAAAAGACAGTACCAAGAGCAGGGTGCTAAGTTCATTTGCACAGAATCATTCTGCCTATCTCCTCTGACTACAAACCAGATTTTAAAGCAGAAACCCGGTCTGTTTCTGAACTCAGTGGTCTTGCTTGGATGTTCATGGCCTCCATCTGCTGCATAAAATAAGGCTAAAGGATGAGCAGAGAAAGAAGTGTAAAATTATTCCTAAGTTGATTGAAAGTGGAATTATAAACATTTTCTGATAAACCTGAAGATTTACATGGAACATATTTCTGATAAAATTGAAGAAATATATAGAAAAACATGTTAAAATTAAAGATTATCATGGGAATTATACAGATAAAATGATAGGCATAAAGATAATTCTAAGTTTATTGACCTCGATTGAGAAAATTCTTCCATAAGATTGGACTGTAGAGCATTTTCATAATTAATGATCGATGGGGGCAGGCCCAGCCATTGTGGGTGGTGATCTCCCTGAGCTGATGAAGATCCTGGGTTCTTTAAGAAAACAGACTGCTCCGTTCTTCTTGTACTTCATTTGATGTGTGGATTATGTTTTGGGTATTCCAGTTTTCTAGGTTAATAGCCACTTATTAGTGAGTGCATACCATGATTCACCTTTTGAGTTTGGGTTACCTCACTTAGTATGATGTTAGACTCAGTGAAGCAGTATAGAGCAAAATCAGAACAGGGAAGTGGGAAGGGTTGGGTGGGAAAACAGGGGGAGGGAAGGGGACTGATGGGACTTTCGGAGAGTGGGGGTCCAGAAAAGGGCAAATCATTTGAAATGTAAATAAATATATCAATAAATTAAAAAAAAAGAAAAAAAAGAAAACAGACTGAGGAAGCTGGAAAGAGCAAGACAGAAAACAGTTCCCCTCCACGGCCTTTGCATTGGCTCCTGCCTCCAGGTTCCTACCCAGTTTCAACTGTCTCAACTTCCCTCAGTGTTGAATGACAGTGTACCTGTTTAAGCCCAGTAAATTCTTTCCTCCCTAACTTAAAAAAAAAATGGTCTTCTGGATATCCCATAACCAAATTAATCCCAGCACACCTTAGCTGTAGCAACCAACACAGGCTCTTCATAAAAGACAGAGGGAGAAAATAGATGAAAAGAAGGTAGCCAGCAGGAGGAGGGCACAGAGCGGATAAAGGGGTGATTCTGAGCATAATGACTGAATCCATGTGTGAAAGCTGAGCAAGTATAAAAGTAACCAAACTAGACAAAATAGAAATCTTTGCATTTTTGCACACCGTTAGAATTCTCTGATCCCCTTTCTCCTAAATAAAGTTGTATGAACTGTTCACAGGGAAAATGCAAATAAATAGCTATTGTATATGTGTGTATGCAAAAACAATGTATGCCTGACTCCAGTGTATCAGAAATATCACAAACACTATTCTACATTCTATAGAAAGCTGACCTTAACTAACACAATTTTAAAGATTTTTGAGATTATAACATCTCTCATTTCCCTTTCCTCCCTTTATATCTTCCATTTGATCCCTCCCACTAGCTCTCCTTTAAATCTATAGCCTCTTTTTTCACTATTTTTCTTACATGAACATATGTATGTACATATATACATATGTATATATGAAAGGATACATACATATATGCATATATATATGTATATATATATATATATATACATATATGTATGTATCCTTTCAGTCTATATATGTGTTACTTGTAGAAAAAGTATTTATGCATACATGTGCATGAAAGTCTCTGGAGATCTTAAGAGATCCTTGGCTATCTAGAGACTGGAATTACAGGCTGTTGTAATCTCTCTGCCTTATCTAATGTAACTCAATCAATATAACCTTGTGCAGAATTCTGTGGCTCTCATCTTCAAATCATGGAAACATTCTGAATTGTTTGTTTGCTGACATGGCTGGATAAAATCAGTTCATCGGAAACATATCCTTCCGATGTTTGCTTCACGAGTGGACCCTTCATGGAGTCACCTGCACAGGGCCAGAAAACCACACTTGTGTTTCCATTTCTAAAGATGGGCATTGTTCACTTTTGCTCACTTTACCTTCTCCTTAGACCTAGTCCTCAAATTGAAAGTTCTTCCTGGATCTAAGACCATCTGTTTAGGCCTAAGTGTTCCTGTTTCCAGAAACATTACCTGTCATGACCAGTTCTAAGGAAACAATAGCTTCTACCCAACTCAGATACTCTCATGATCAAAAGAGCTATGCTCCCAGGATGTTAAAAGCTTGGAGTTCTGGAGACAAAGAGATGCTAAAACATTGAGTTCTTGAAGAATGATTCAAGCTCTGAGTTCATTTGGGTCCTTTCCTACTACAACCTTTCTAAATTCACTGGCACTGGAACAAGTTCAGGGCTATTGTAAAAACTGAGTCTGTAAACAACCAACCAGGTCTGTTTTTATCTCAGACCATCCCTTGCTCTGCACATAATCAAGAAAAGCCACCAAACTTTTCTGGGCCTTATTTTACTTGCTTTTCAAATTCAAGCATCATCACATTCTAGAATTTGCTCTAATTGCATATTATGTTAATTAAAACTTAAAGGGCATGTAAAGTTCTGGTGCAAAATATAGACTTTGAGGTTATTATTTGGTATTCCTGAATTATATGGACAATTACTAATTCTTGCACAGGACAGTCCAAAGCTAGCATGTCTAGGACTTGAAAAAACCCTATCACTCTATCCCCCCACTATCATGCAAAGGAAACAAATTCAGAGACATGAAGCATGCCTGATATCAGCTCAGACTTTTCTCCCAGCAAATAAGGTACTGGCTATAAAGCTCTCTTTGACATAATTACAAGAGGAAAATTAAGTGGTGGGCCAAGGTTATAAGAATCATTGTGAAAGTTATTGTCCTCATTTTCTAAAGAAAAAAAACCACACTACTTGAAAAGCTGGTGTCCAAACATTTCCAATTACCATGTGATGAGAATAAAAACAGTGAAATTAAACGGAGGTGATGAACAACGCCAGGCACTTGGCCACCCTACAGACAAAGTTAATAGAAAAGTAATTGTTAGATGTAAGCACAACGGGCAGTTGTCTCCATGCAAGTCAAACCCACAAATAGCTATTAAACCCCTCCGGACTCCCAATACTAGCTGTCTGTGTCATTTATTTGTTACTGATCTTCTGTTGAATTGATTTATTAATTAACTTTAAATGTGCATCCATTATCTCTCCAGCACACCTGAGCCACAGCAGCATCACCATCCTCTGTTCTGCACAGAGGACGAGCTCTTCAAGAGAAACTAGGATTGAGCTACTTCGCTAAGAGTGTAGCAGGTCAGGGACCCCATCATCACCAGCCAAGTTTCTGAACCCATGTAGTCTTCCTCTTTCCTTCAAGATTCATCTCAGCTGTGGAACAAAGAAAGAAGAAAGGAAATTGTTGGTATTCTGTCTAAGCTCCACCCCACCTGGCAATAGCCAGGTATGCCCCGCCCCATAGACCTGGCCCACTATAAAAGGGGTTGCTTGCCCCTCCTCTCCCTCTTTGCTCTCTCTTGCTCTCCCTCATCGTACTCTCACCTCTCTTCCCCTTCCGCTCTCCTTCCCCCGCCCCTCCACATGGTCATGGCTGGCCTCCACTTCTCTACTCTCTCTCTCTCTCTCTCTGCCTTTCTCTACCACTAACTCCCAACCTATACCCTGAATAAACTCTATTCTATACCATGTCTGTGTGTGTGTGTGTGGTCCCTCAGCGGGAAGAGGTGCTGGGGCAAGGGCCTGCCTGGACATCCCCTTCCCCCACACCGCCGTGCTACACTCCCTTAACCCCCATTCTCTCTTTTTAAGCCCCCTTCAGAAATTATCTTGAGTCCTTGAGGAAGGGGTAACTAACAATCAAAAGCAAAATAAGGGAAGGTGGTACTTGGAGTCAGAATGGAGGAGACTAAAAGGAGGCTAGAATACAAGAGACTTCTTCTATTGCGGTGTCTATTACCAAGGTTGGTATGAGAAATCTCTATTCTTAATTCTGTGTACCTTCTCTCTCTTTCTCTCACTATCCCTCCCTCTTGCTCTCTTGATCTCTCTCACTCTCATGCCCTTTCTCTCCTCTTCTCAGAGTAGCTAACATTTTAGATGTCTTCATCTCTCATTTGTCAGAGTTCTATAGTCACAACTCAGGAGACTTGTCAGGAAAAACACTGGGCTTACTAGATCACAGCACAGAAGAGTTTCTTCTGTGGAAGGTTAGGTTGTCCTTCAGTGATGTATCCCACTATAGGTTTCAAAATACATAGTAAAGCCATCAAAACTGAAACCAAATGATGTTGCCGAGGAAACAATAACAAGTACAATAGGACAGGGATCCCAGAGGTAAGCTCATGCTTAAGTGGTCCATTGATTCTTGATAAAAGTTGGAGAAAGAGTGTCTTTTCAGTAAATAGTGCCAGGGAAAAATGGATATATATGGGTAGAGTGCATTAACACTGTGCAGTGCTCACACATTCCAACCTGATCGTACTAAATAACTAAATGGGAAAAGACAAAAAACAAGCAGACAAAAAACCCCAATGGACGTTAAGAGTCATGAATCTAGACATGAGGCTAGTTGAAATGAGGCAAGATCAATACACATTGACAGAAGACCAAGTTTGGGGAGAGTTATTGAATTATAGTATGCATGACTTTTCTAAGAACAGAATAAACATGTTGTTTCCTAAGCGTATCTAGATCCTGACAAGTTGACAGAATTAGCCATCATAGCCATGTTCTCTCTCTCTCTTATCCATCTTTTCTTCTTTTTTCTATTTCTTTCTCCTCTTTCTTTCTTCCTAAAAACTTTCTGCCTCAGCTCTTGAATTGAAACTTAGTTGTGAGTACTATTGAGATTGCAAATATAATCAATGAAATATCAAGTCACCCTCATTTATGAATCCAGTTACCAAGGAGGCATATAACCCAGCCATGCTAGAATAAATGCTAGGATTTATTAAAGACTTGGGAGTTATAATTTAATTGAAATTATGATTATATTGACAGATACACTTAAAGAGATGTTTACTTATATATGTTATGGGGATCTATTCATAGTTGAAAAGTTACGTTTTTATGTTATGAACTATTATCTAAATGAATTGTTCTATAATAAGTTAAGTTCTATTAATCTCAGGTGAGTTGTTGGCATCCCACTTTGAAACTGTGAAATACTTTAGGATATTACTAATTAAAGTGAGAGATAAGATAGATTCCACTTTTCATAGCAACTAGCTGTCATTGCTCCCTAAGGGCTAGCTAATGTAAATAGCCTTACTGTACTTTCTCCTACCAGACTCATTGTTTTTGGAGGAATGACAAAACTAGGGACTAAAGCTAATCTGCTAGGCAAGCACTCCACCACTGAAAGAGACATTTACCTTCTAGGCTAAGCTGGTAAAATCAACAAACTATGGAGTTTGACTTGCAGTGTTCTACTGCACCTCAACAAAAAAACCTTCATCCAGACTCATTTAAACTGGGTGTTCAGCAACACTTTCTTTAATGTCCAACTTTTAGTGCACTGAGAAATCAATGACCTCTCCCTCTATTACTGATAACATTTATCTACTTAAGACACAGAGTGAACTTGCTCTAGAGAGGCCTTCTGCTTCTTACTAATTATCAACTAGGCAGGACCTAGGTGAGCAATCCCTGGACATGTCTGTGAGGAAGTTAACCGAGGTGGGAAGATTCACACTAAAAAGTATAAAAGGCACCTTCCCACCTAGGACTGAATGGCGAGGGTAAGGCAGCTGAGCACAGACACATCTCTCTCCACAGCCTGACTAAGAAGGCTATGTGACCTTACGCATATCTCCATGCATTCTATTCCATGAAGAATGGTGCCCTCAAACTGTGAGACAGAATCAACTCTTTCACCCTTATGTTTCTCGTGTGTCTATAGATGATTTTCAGGCTTGGAAACTAGTAGTGTGACTGTCTGTCTTCATGCTGTTTTCTTAATTTATGCCAACTACTTATTTGCTACTTGGGACTTCTAAATAGTTTATGCCGCCAGGATTTTTTCCATATTCCCATGTATATACTAGAATTGTGCATTATCATCATATTGGAGCACCAGTTGTCAGATGCTATTCTGGATATTTACCAAATATTTTCTAGATTTTTTTTTTGTTTCTAATACTGTTTACCTCAAAGGCTTTGGAAAGACACATTTTCAAGTGTAATGAGTTCATGGCACCATGAATTTGAAATTGAATTTGAATTGAAACTTGAAGATGAAATCAACTAGAAGGGTAGCCTAAGAAAGCCAAAGGGTTACCTAGCTTGTTTTGTTACATATCCCCAGTGAAAAACAAAGTAATATGTGGAAAGCAGAACGTGAACATCTGTTGATATAAAAGAGTAAATTTCCATTTATAATAAGCATGGCATTATGTTAAAAATAAACTTCGAACATTAAGGCCTAAGGGTGAGCAGAAAGATGGAGAAGGTAAAGTTAATGGTAGGTAGCTTATCCAGGCTATGTTTGGATGAAAGAATAATATTTAATCTTTCATACCACAGTGGAATAACTCTGACTGACAGCAATGAATTGAATGTTTCACAATAGCCAATAGAGAGTATTTAAAATGCTTTTATCACAAAAGTTAAAGGTTTCAAGTAATATAAGTCAAATAGTTCGATCAGATAATTACACGTAGTATAGCAATATTGAACTATGACACTGCTAAGTATACACTGTACCACTGAGAATCATCCACAGCCCATCACCTCAAAGCACTGAATAATCATGTACATTTATAATGCATCAATATAGTGAAATCAATATTTAAAGGGTAGCACCAGGATGTGCACTGTCTAGTTAAGAAGTGATGGATTGATGATAAACAAGAGAGAGAGAGAGAGAGAGAGAGAGAGAGAGAGAGAGAGAGAGAGAGAGAAGAAAGAAAGAAAGAGAGATCAGAATTTGCTATTGGCCACAGATGTTTGGGAAAGGCTCTTGAACCTTTGAAACTTCTCTTATCATTGCACTTAAAGAGGACAAAGGGTAATGGGGTAACAGGAGAAAGATGGGAGATAGCATCAGTGAAACAGAGCACCTCAGTTAATAAAGAGGTAAAAATCTGTTTTCTATTTAGGATTAAGTGACACTCATTAGTTTTTCTTGGATAATTCCAAAGTCTTTGAGATTCACTTGTCTTTTAAGAATCTTGAATTTATCTTAAAACATTTTATTTCCATCCTTGTCTCCTTGTACTAAGCTCAACTCCAAATGGATCAAGGACCTCCACATAAAGCCAGACACTCTGAAGCTAATAGAAAAGAAACTGGGGAAGACCCTTGAGGACATCAGTGCAGGGGGAAAGTTCCTAAACAGAACACCAATAGCTTATGCTCTAAGATCAAGAATTGACAAATGGGACCTCATAAAATTACAAAGTTTCTGTAAGGCAAAGGATACCATCAAGAGGACAAATCGGCAACCAACAAATTGTGAAAAGATCTTCACCAACCCTACATCAGATAGAGGGCTAATATCCAAGATATATAAAGAACTCAAGAAGTTAGACTCCAGAAAACCAAATAACCCTATTAAAAAATGGAGTACAGAGTTAAACAAAGAATTCTCACCTAAAGAACTTCGGATGGCAGAGAACCATCTTAAAAAATGCTCAACTTCATTAGTCATTAGGGAAATGCAAATCAAAACAACCCTGAGATTTCACCTTACATCAGTCAGAATGGCTAAGATTAAAAATTCAGGAGACAGCAGATGTTGGTGAGGATGTGGAGAAAGAGGAACACTCCTCCACTGCTGGTGGGGTTGCAAATTGGTACAACCACTCTGGAAATCAGTCTGGCGGTTCCTCTGAAAACTGGGCACCTCACTTCCAGAAGATCCTGCTATACCACTCCTGGGCATATACTGAGAAGATTCCCCAGCATGTAATAAGGATACATGTTCCACTATGTTCATAGCAGCCCTATTTATAATTGCCAGAAGCTGGAAAGAACCCAGGTATCCCTCAACAGAAGAGTGGATGCAAAAAATGTGGTATATCTACACAATGGAGTACTATTCAGCCATTAGAAAGAATGAATTCATGAAATTCTTAGGCAAATGGATTGAGCTGGAGAACATCATACTAAGTGAGGTAACCCAGACTCAAAAGATGAATCATGGTATGCACTCACTAATAAGTGGACATTAACCTAGAAAACTGGTATACCAAAAACATAATCCACACGTCAAATGAGGTACAAGAAGAACAGAGGAGTGACCCCTGGTTCTGGAAAGACTCAGTGAAGCAGTACAGGGCAAAACCAGAACAGGGAAGTGGGAAGGGTTGGGTTGAAAAACAGGGGGAGGGAAGGGGGCTGATGGGACTTTCGGGGAGTGGGGGGTCTAGAAAAGGGGAAATCATTTGAAATGTAAATAAAAAATATATCGAATAAAAAAAATAAAAAAAAAACAGACTAAACACAGATTGCTATGTATGCAAGTGCCTATGAACTTTTCCTGCTTGGGAAGTTTCTTATTTAAAGAGAGAAGGCATTCTCCTGGAGAGGAAGTCTGTGTCCACTGAGGTCTAAATACTGCATAACCCTTTGAGCAGCTGAGTCTCCATCTCAACAACAAAATAACACTCCTTGGGCACAAGAAATAGCCTCGGGTATCTGTCCTAGTGATTACACCATAAAGATGTACAGGGTGATTCTGGCCACTGTAGGCAAGACATATGCTAGCTCGATCTGGTTTATGGCATCATCTGCCAGGCAGAGAAATTATCAAAAGGCTCTGCTGGGTAGATAAAGCTTGAAACAGCTGACCTCGACCTGAACATAGTTCAGTGAAGTTCAGATGTGAAACTGCAGAAGTATGTATTTTTTTTGTTTGAGAATTTCATGCACATTAATACTATGTTTTGATCAAGAAAATCCCCATTCCATCCATATTTCCCCTGTATTACTCTAAGGAAATATCATGTTTAACAGAATAATATAAACCAAGGAAATAATTCCTATAGACCATTGGATAGTCTGACCTAATAGACAAGTTCTAAAGCATGTTATGGAGTCCAGAATGCAAGGAGAAACAACAAGGACTTTGAAAATATATCCAATCAATGTGGAAGAATTGAAACTTTAAAATGCATATGTGTGTTCCCATGCATGTGTGTTTACATGTTGTTGTGTGTCAGGTGTACTACAGTGTTTGTATGTATGCATGTGAAAAGCAGGGCATTTTGGGGCATTGCCCATCTTCTCTAAGATAGTCTCTCAAGATCTTACCAATTAGGCTAGACTGACAATGCAACAGGCCCCAGAGATCTTCCTGCCTCTGCTTCCACAATGGTGGAATTGCAGGCATGTGCCGACATACTGAGGTCCTGAGGACTGAATGCTTCAGAACATGTTTGCATACCAAGAAGTTTTACTGACTGAGCCATCTCCTCTAACAAAGAATCAAAAATTGGTAGAAGAAAAATGACAGACATAGGAAGGGAGAACAAACACCACATAGACATGTACTACTAAATAAAGTGTTTATTGTCACCCGAGAGAATACATGTAGAAGTTTGAAGATTATTCCTCCCAGCCCAGTGCTCCCAGAAATAAGATGCAGACTCAAAATACCTTAGCCATATAGCTATGTTCTTTTCTAAGTAGATCATAACTTAAAGTAACCCATTTATTCTGATATAGATTCTGGATGTGGCTGGTTACCTGTGCTTAAGTATCATATGTCTGTCTTGTCACATCTCCCAAGTGAATCTTCTACCTTGCAAATCCCAGAATCCTTTCTGCTTCCCAGATGATCAATCTCCTATTATCTGCCTGAGCTATAGGTCATCAATTTTTTATTACTGACAGGTACCACATCCATACAGACACAAGATATTTTCTCTACAAATACCAGTGCCATAGATATGCATGATAGTTTCTAAAGGAAGAAAAGCAGAAACAAAACCAAAACTCAATTCCATGTTCCTGAAGGAGCTCTGATACCCACGAGTATGACACTCCAGCTCCAATAGGTCTCTCTCATGGTGTTCAAGATGGAGCATTTCCCCATGTCATTTTGTCACAACTGTGTCATCTGTGTGTCAGGTAGCTTCTTAGTTGGGGGCCACCTAAAGAGACATTGCAAATAAAGATTCATGGCTCTGAGTCTCAGAAATTTATGCTGATTCCATAGGAATATGGCTCTGGACAGTCACAATGTAAATAAAGAAAATCTGCAGTGGGTGAATACGAAGTTGTAAACAGTGAGCTGAAGCATCCTGCCATCCACAGCATGGTGCACAGTCCTGCAACATCACCAACACTCAGTTGCTCATCATTTTATTTCTGTGTGGATAGGTTTTGTGGCTATATATACATCTGTACATCATGAGCATTCAGTGCCTCTGAGGTCAGAGTAGAACACTGACTACTCTGCAACCATAAAGAAAGATTCTTTTGAATACCATGTGGGTGCTATGCATTGAACCTTGGTCATCTGGGAGAGTCAGAGCTCTTAACGACTGAGATATCTCTCCAGCTCTTCCATTGCTTACCAGAAAGCAAATATCTCTCAGGTTGGAAGATAGCACAGCCAAGAGAGTGATTGCCTTACAAGCAAACTTGAGCTCCATTGTCAGAACCAATGTAAAAAGTCAGGTGTGGTACAGTGTGGTTGTCCTCTAAGCAGATGTGCAACACACCGAAGAATATACACACACATGTATTTACACACAAATACATAAGTACAAAGAAAGAACAAAATTTCAAACCCTTCTTCAGAGCAGACACCTCAAAACCTGCCTTTTGTTGAATCTCCTGATGATAAGCATGCAAAGCAGTTTCCAGACTCCACAACTTCACAGACTGTGGTTAATTTCAGAACGTACTACCTCAGTTCACTACAAGGCAACTTCTGAGTTAGTGTCAGTCCTCTGATCACAGAAGTAATTGTCTCTGGCCTCTAGCACGTTTGGGGACCCTGTGTTGGTGGCTAGCATGTCTGCCTAACTTGCATAGATTGTGATTCTATCTGATACACATACAGATAAGAGTGGTGAGATGGCCCAGCACAGAAAGATGCTTATAGCCAGGCCTGATGACCTGTGTTTGAACCCTAGAACTGAATGATGGGAGGAGAGAGCAAATTGACACATCTAATTCTCTGACCTTTACACATAGACCAAGCATGGGTCCACTCTGCTGTTGCTGTCTTGGCATTCTAAACACATTTTTAAAAAGAGACCTACATTCCAAACTTTCATGGAGCAAAGCAAACTGTGGATCCATTGATTAAACTAAATAATAGCTCAGTTTGTCTGGGAGGAGAGGTCCCTGCTCTTGGCCAAGCATGCAGAGGGACTCACATTGCTAAGAAAGGCTGGGCTCACCTGTCACCGACTCCATTTCCTTGATCATTAGCTGAGGCAGCCTTGTGAGCTCCTGAGATAACAGGGAAACAGATAAATTGAGTGAGGGGGCAGAGGGGGTAAAGCAAAGTAAATGAATGAAGAAAATAGAAAGTCCAAAGTAGAAATGTATTTATTTTTATTGGATATTTTATTTATTTACATTTCAAATGTTATTCCCTTTCTTTGTTTCCCCTCCGAAAACTCCCTATCCCATCTCCCCTACCTCTGCTCACCAAGCCACCCACTCCTGCCTCCCTGCCCTAGCATTCACCTACACTGGTGTATCAAGCCTTAACAGGACCAAGGGCCTCTCCTTCCTTTGATGCCCAACAAGGCTATCTTCTGCTACATATGTGGCTGGAGCCATGGGACCCTCTGTGTGTACGCTTTGGTTGGTGGTTTAGTACCTAGGAGCTATGGAGTTTCTGGTTGGTTCATATTGTTTTTCCTATTGGGTTACAAATCCCTTCAGCTCCTTCAGGCCTGTCTCAAACTCCTCCATTGGGGACCCTGTGCTCAGTTCAATAGTTGGCTGTGAGCATCCACCTCTGTATTTGACAGGCTCTGGCAGATCCTCTCAGGAGACAGCTATATCAATGCTCCTGTCAGCAAGCACTTCTTGGCATCTACAATAGTGCCTGGGTTTAGTGACTGTATATGACATAGATTCCCAGGTGCTACAGTCTCTGGATGGCCTTTACTTCGGTCTCTGCTCCACACTTTGTCTCTAAATTTCCTCCCATGAGTGTTTTGTTCCCCCTTCTAAGAAGGACCAAAGCATCCATATTTTGGTATTCCTACTTCTTAAGCTTCATGTGGTCTGTGAATTATATCTTTGGTATTCAAAGCTTTTGGGTTAATATCCACTTATCAGTAAGTGCATACCATGTGAGTTCTTTTGTGATTGGTTTATCTCAGGATGATCTTTTCTAGTTCTATCCATTTGCCTAAGAATTTCATGAATTCATTGTTTTATATTTTGGTTTTGTTTTTTGTGTTTGTTTTATTTTTATTGAATATATTCTTCATTTACATTTCAGATGTAATATCCTTTCCCTGTTTCCCCCTCCCTGAAAACCTGCAACCCATCCTCCCATACCCTGCCTCCAAGAATATGCCCCTCCAACCACTCCCACCTCCCTCCCTCGATTTCCCCACCCTGGGCTATCTATTGAGCCTTCATAGGACCAAGGACCCTTCCTCCCACTGATGCCCAACAAGGCATTCCTCTGCCACTCTTTTGGCTGGAACCATGTGTACTCCTTGGTTGATGGCTTAGTCCCTGGGAGCCCTGGGGCATCTGGTTGGCCAACATCTTCATTCTTCCTATGGGAGAGCAAACCCCTCCTGTCCATCCTCCAACTCCTCCACTGAGGACCCCATGCCCAGTCCAATGGTTGGCTGTTAGCATCTGCCTCTGTATGTGTAAGACTCTGGCAGGGCCCCTCCTAAGACAATCGTAACAGGCTCCTTTCAGTACTCACTTCTTGTCATCCATAGTAGTATTGGGATTTGGTGACTGTTTATAGGATGAATCACTAGGTAGGACCTTTGGGTGATCTTTCCTTCAGTTTCTGCTCCACACTTTGTCTCCATAATTGCTCCTATGAGTATTTTCTACCCTTTCTCCAAAGAACCAAAGCACCCCCACTTTGGTTTTCCTTCTTCTTGAGTTTCCTGTGGTCTGTGAATTGTAACTTTTTTATTTTGAGCTTTTGGGCTAATATTCACTTATAAGTAAGTACATACCATGTGTGTTCATTTGTGATTGGGTTACCTCACTCAAGATGACATTTTCTACTTCCATCCATTTGCTGAAGAATTTCATGAATTCATTGTGGAAAATGTGGTATATATACACAATGGAGTACTATTTAGAATTCATTGTTTTTAATAGCTGAATAGTACTCCAGTGTATAAATATACCATATTTTTGTATTCATTCCTCTGTTGAGGGACATCTGGGTTCTTTCCAGCTTCTGGATATTATAAATAAGACTGCTATGAACAGAGTGGAGATGAGTCTTTGTTATATGTTGGAGCATCTTTTGGGTATATGTCTAGGAGTGGTATAGCTGGGTCTTCAAGTAGAACTATTTCCAGTTATCTGAACATCTACCATACTGATTTCCAGATTGGTTTTACTACCTCAAAATCACACCAAAAATAGAGAAGTGCTCCTCTTTCTCTACATCCTCTCCAGGATCTGCTGTCATCTGAGATTTTCATCTTAGCCATTCTGACTGGTGTGAGGTGGAATAATTTAAACCCATTCCAAGTTAACAAAATTAATAATAACTTGGTTATATTTATCATTTCAAGGACAAGACTCTGACTTATAAATATATGGTAGCTTAGAAGAAAGGAGATACATGCTTTTAAATTAATGTAATTAAATTTATATTCAAATTTCAAAATGAGCACATTTACACCAGGGGTATAGATATATAATTGGCAGTTAAAGTTCAAGGGTTCTTATGTATGATATCTTCTTCCTCTTTGTTCCTTAAATTTGAATATTATATCTATATACCTCATATCATATATAATATTTCTTAAACCTTATAAGACCATAGGCTTGGGTCTACAGTTCAGTGATAGAGAGCTCACCTAGCATAAATGGAGATTCAACACACTTAATTTCAGTCTCCAGTCTCTCTCTCTCTCTCTCTCTCTCTCTCTCTCTCTCTCTCTCTCTCTCTCCCCTCTCTTCCCCTCTCTCTCTCTACACACACACACACACACACAACGATATTTTTCTAAGCACCAAGGATGACTGTCCTCTGTACACATGAACTCATCTGGAAAGATATAGCGTGCTCACTGATGTGGGCTCTTGTTAGTACCAAATCATGGCCAGATGTCCCCCATTTACTTATTTAAATACTGTCTCTTGTTTGTGACTGTTGAGGTTATTTACAGAGTCTGTCACATTCTGTGACTTCTCATTATCTCCCTAATTCTTTTTTATGTGAAAAAAAATGCTGCCAGGAATTGAAGTTTTCCAGATGCATCCATTCATCCTTCATGATTCAGTGCAGCCAAGCCTCTGGGCTCCATTTCAGCCATCCTTCCATACATCTGTCTAGCAAGCTTCCTCTCCGACCTTCGTTACTGCTACACTCTTCCCTGATCCCAATCCCCATTCCAGTTCACTTTGCCTGTTTCCTTGTTATATATGAAACTCCCAAGGCTCTCTCAGCTGTCGATCAAGCTGAAGGTGTCAGTACTGGGTGAGCAGAGACATTCTCAGCAATGTGATTCCCTCTGCATGCTTGGCCCTGAGCAGGGTACCTCTATTCTCAGACACACTGAGCTATCACTGTCTCAAGGAATGGATCCACAGGTTGCTTGGATACATGCACGTTCAGAATGTGGGTCTCTTTTTTAAAAACATGTTCAGAATTCCAAGGCAGCAGCTGCAGAGTGGGCCCCCTTTGTGTACCAGAACTTGTGGTGTCTCTGGAACTTCAATCAGAAAAATCTTTCTTGTTAATAATTGTCAGTCTGTTTTGCCAGTTGGAAACCTTGGGCAAATGCACTTTTCCATTTCTTTCTCACAGTATGTAGCCACCCATTTCACCATGTCCAATTACTTACTGATAACAGAACAGTGTTAACACATGAAAAGGAAAGAGAATAGCAAGATTTAAGAACCTCAAGGGGATTATGTTGACTATTAAATAAAAAAAGCATTTAAGCGATGTAATGGCCAGTGAGACAGATTAGTAGGTAAAGGTTCTTGCCTTCAAAACCTGAAGACCTGAGTACCCCCTCCCCAGAATCTATTTAAAAATGGAAGCAGAGAACTCATGCCACAAAATTGTCCTGTGACCTATGAAAACACATGCACACATACACAAGCACATACAAACACACACATATACACATATACACACTCAAATACACATACATATTTACAAACATAAATACACCCATACACATACATACATGTACATACATATGTATATAAACATACATGCATACATACATACACATTCATACTTCATACAAACATGTACACACACAAACAGACACAGACATATAGATACACCTAAATACACACATACAAATGCACATATACACAAACATATATGCACACTCACCCTCACAGACACACACAGACACACACTTAAAAACACATGCACACATTCACACACATCATCATCAACAAAAACATTAGTAATAATAGATTAATATCTTTAAATGACACGATAATTATATTAATCAGAGTCTAGTCATCAGTGCTAGAGGTACACATGACAAATTATGAAATATATATATATGTACATATATTACATATATGCTCATCAGCATTAAGGGAATATATTCAAAGTCATTAAGATATGATATCAACCACAGTGAATAAATAAATAATAGCATACACAAAAGAATATTATGCAGCCCTAAAAAGGCATAGCTCACATTATTTTATGTCATGATGGATGGACCTAGAGATTATAATGAAATCTGTCATTTTTTTGTTTTGAAACAGAGTTCCTTGCTGCACAGGGTGACTTCAAACTCATTATGTGGCAGAAGATACCCTTGAACTTCTGACCTTCCTGCCTCCACCCCTCGAAGTGCTGAATTTACAACATGTGCACCACCGCTATCGACCACGATACTGGATATAATAAACCACACATAGAAAGATGAGTACTGCAAAATGTGTGGAAGGTACTCATGGAAGTAGAGGCTACAGCGGTGGCCAGCAGAAGCTGCGGAGGGCAAGGGAGCAAGGAGAAGCCTTCTTAAAGGAAACAAAGGCAGAGACAAAGGGAGATGTGTGTTTTGGATTTATTTTTCACAGAAGGATGGATATCGTCAACAATATATAGTGCAGGTCAACAGTATCGCAAGGAATCCAAACCAACTGGAAGGTTGTCAGTGTTCCCATGACAAAAATGGGATAAGCATTTGACATACTGGGAAAATAAGTAATCTAAATAGTCACTTCAAGTGTAGAACTATAATAAATACTACATTGTACCCCATGAGGATATTCAATTAACATCTGCCATTATTTTTAAATCTCTTGCTTACAAACAAAAGGAAAGAAAACCATGAAGTCTTTGCCTATTGGCCCATGTCCCTGTTATTTAGATGAACCTCCTGTTGTCTGTAAAAATGTTCATCATTAGCAAAGAGTGACTGAAGTACTTGGCATCCTGACATAGATACGTTGTTGAAATCCTTCTTCCTGTGCCATGTGACTGGGAAGCCCCCTCTGTGAGTCATTGTCCACAAGAGAATTTCATAGCATTCTGCCCTATTCTCACGATGCTGTGCTGTTATACTCTGTCTCCATCCCTAGACTCTGGGAGCCACTGGACACCGCCAAATGCTTGTTTCCACCTTTTCTACCCAAAAGAGAACAGGACATTATGGCATAGGAAATGACTTTAAAACCTGAACTTCGGGGTTCTCACACAGCCATCCACATCCCTTTACATATTTGCTCAAATTGTTTTGGCAAAAGTAGAGTTGAAAAGTTATGACAGAGACCATATGGCCATGAAGGCTAAAATATTTGTTATCTGGCCTGTCTTAGAAAAAGTTTGCCAAGCCCAATTTCACTTCAAGGCCTGTGTCCTCTTCATGGATGGACTGACCATGCCCAGCACACACGGCTTTCCATCATAGGCCCATCTGCATAGGAATATGGAGAAGAGAGAGAAAGTGTGTTCTTCCTGTGCATCGTATTGTTCTGGTGGTTTCTGTGTCTTCCAGGATTCTCTCCATATAGACTGCCAATCTCTGAGTAATTTTTTTTTTTTGGGGGGGGAGACTATGAATATTTTACTACCTGTCACTTCATTAAGAAAAGTTCACGTACCCACAGATAAAGGTAAGTTTATCCATCCACCTGGGGAGAGATACTTAGGTTGTTTTCATTTCTAGGTTTTTCCAACTATTGTTACCAAAAAATGTACAGGCATAGACCCCCTCCTCAATGTTCCAATTTCCTTTATGTTTATATACAATATTGAGATTGCTGGGTCATGGAATAATTCTGATTTCAAATTTTTCCTCTTTTATTAAAAATGGATTCTTTACTCATCCAATAAATCTTAAATTTACTCTCCCCTCCTTCTACTCCTCCCAGTTCCTCCCACATCTAATTCCATCTGGATCCACTCCCTTTCAGTCTCTCATTAGAAAAAAGGCAGGTTTCTAGAGAGAACAAGAAAACCTGACAAAATATAATATAATAAGATAAAAACTGTTACACCAAAGCTGGACAAGGCAAACCAACAGAAGGAAAAGAACACTAAAAGAAGGCACAAGAATCAGAGGGCCACTCACTCACACAGTCACGAGTCCCACAAAATTACTAAACTGAAAGCTATAGTATGCGGAGGAGATGGTGCAGCCCCCGTAGGTCCTGTGATTGCTGCTTCAGTCTCTGACTTCATATGAGCTTTACTGAGTTGACTTAGAGGCCTTGTTCTCTTGGTATCTCCATTCCCCTTTATTCTTATACTTTTTGCTTCCTCTTCCATGAGATTCCCTGAACTCTGAGGGGACAGATATGATAGTGCCATCCCATTTAGAGATGACTGTCCCAAGGTCTCTGTGTACTGTCTGGATGTACATTTCTGTATTTGTTCTTATCTGTTTCAGGAAGAAGTTTCTCTGATATTGGCTGAGTAAGGCACTGATCCATGAGTGTAGCAGCATATCATTATTGCTGCTATGTCATTCTATTGCTGTATTTTTATGCCAGTAAGATTTGGTTTTACCCTAAGGGTCTTGGCTATCTAGTCTCTGATTCTTTTTTTTTTTACATCTATTTTCAGTGATGAGAGTTAATATTGAACCATTTAATAACTAATTTACATAATGGATGCTTATAATTTCATGGTATATATTTGCGTGAAAATGAATTCAATATTACTTTTTTTTCTTGTTTTGCTTTGGCTTTTTTTTTATTCGATATAATTTATTTACATTTCAAATGATTTCCCCTTTTCTAGCCCCCCCACTCCCCGAAAGTCCCGTAAGCGCCCTTCTCTTCCCCTGCCCTCCCACCCACCCCTTCCCACTTCCCCGTTCTGGTTTTGCCGAATACTGTTTCACTGAGTCTTTCCAGAACCAGGGGCCACTCCTCCTTTCTTCTTGTACCTCATTTGATGTGTGGATTATGTTTTGGGTATTCCAGTTTTCTAGGTTAATAACCACTTATTAGTGAGTACATATCATGATTCACCTTTTGAGTCTGGGTTACCTCACTTAGAATGATGTTCTCTAGCTCCATCCATTTGCCTAAGAATTTCATGAATTCATTGTTTCTAATGGCTGAATAGTACTCCATTGTGTAGATATACCACATTTTTTGCATCCACTCTTCTGTTGAGGGATACCTGGGTTCTTTCCAGCATCTGGCAATTATAAATAGGGCTGCTATGAACATAGTAGAGCATGTATCCTTATTACATGGTGGGGAATCCTCTGGGTATATGCCCAGGAGTGGTATAGCAGGATCTTCTGGAAGTGAGGTGCCCAGTTTTCGGAGGAACCACCAGACTGATTTCCAGAGTGGTTGTACCAATTTGCAACCCCACCAGCAGTGGAGGAGTGTTCCTCTTTCTCCACACCCTCTCCAACACCTGCTGTCTCCTGAATTTTTAATCTTAGCCATTCTGACTGGTGTAAGGTGAAATCTCAGGGTTGTTTTGATTTGCATTTCCCTAATGACTAATGAAGTTGAGCATTTTTTAAGATGCTTCTCTGCCATCCGAAGTTCTTCAGGTGAGAATTCTTTGTTTAACTCTGTACCCCATTTTTTAATAGGGTTGTTCGGTTTTCTGGAGTCTAACGTCTTGAGTTCTTTATATATATTGGATATTAGCCCTCTATCTGATGTAGGATTGGTGAAGATCTTTTCCCAATTTGTTGGTTGCCGATTTGTCCTCTTGATGGTGTCCTTTGCCTTACAGAAACTTTGTAATTTTATGAGGTCCCATTTGTCAATTCTAGCTCTTAGAGCATACGCTATTGGTGTTCTGTACAGAAACTTTCTCCCTGTACTGATGTCCTCAAGGGTCTTCCCCAGTTTCTTTTCTATTAGCTTCAGAGTGTCTGGCTTTATGTGGAGGTCCTTGATCCACTTGGATTTGAGCTTAGTACAGGGAGACAAGGATGGATCAATTCGCATTTTTCTGCATGCTGACCTCCAGTTGAACCAGCACCATTTGTTGAAAAGGCTATCTTTTTTCCATTGGATGTTTTCAGACCCTTTGTCGAGGATCAAGTGGCCATAAGTGTGTGGGTTCATTTCTGGATCTTCAATCCTGTTCCATTGATCCTCCTGCCTGTCACTGTACCAATACCATGCAGTTTTTAACACTATTGCTCTGTAGTATTGCTTGAGGTCAGGGATACTGATTCCCACAGATTTTCTTTTGTTGCTGAGAATCGTTTTAGCTATCCTGGGTTTTTTGTTGTTCCAGATGAATTTGATAATTGCTCTTTCTAACTCTGTGAAGAATTGAGTTGGGATTTTGATGGGTATTGCATTGAATCTGTATATTGCTTTTGGCAAAATAGCCATTCTAACTATATTGATTTCTGCATGCTGAATCAATGAGCATGGGAGGTTTTCCCATTTTTTGAGGTCTTCTTCCATTTCCTCTTCAGAGTCTTGAAGTTCTTGTCATACAGATCTTTCACATGTTTGGTAAGAGTCACCCCAAGATACTTTATACTGTTTGTGGCTATTGTGAAGGGGGTCATTTCCCTAATTTCTTTCTCAGCCTGCTTATCCTTTGAGTATAGGAAGGCCACTGACTTGTTTGAGTTGATTTTATAACCTGCCACTTTGTTGAAGTTGTTTATCAGGTATAGGAGCTCTCTAGTGGAGTTTTTTGGGTCACTTAGGTAGACTATCATGTCGTCTGCAAATAATGATAGTTTGACTTCTTCCTTTCCAATTTGTATCCTTTTGACTTCCTTATGTTGTCTAATTGCTCTAGCAAGGACTTCAAGAACTATATTGAAAAGATATGGAGAGAGAGGGTAGCCCTGTGTAGTCCCTGATTTTAGTGGGATTGCTTCAAGTTTCTCTCCATTTAGTTTGATGCTGGCTACCGGTTTGCTGTATATTGCTTTTACTATGTTTAGGTATGGGCCTTGAATTCCTGTTCTCTCCAAGACTTTAAGCATGAAAGGATGCTGAATTTTCTCAAATGCCTTTTCAGCATCCAATGAAATGACCATGTGGTTTTGTTCTTTGAGTTTGTTTATGTAGTGGATTGTATTGATGGATTTCCGTATATTGAACCAACCCTGCATTCCTGGGATAAAGCCTACTTGATCATGGTGGATGATTGTTTTGTGATGTGTTCTTGGATTTGGTTGGCAAGCATCTTATTGAGTATTTTTGCATCGATGTTCATAAGGGAAATTGGTCTGAAGTTCTCTTTCTTTGTTGGATCTTTGTGTGGCTTTGGTATCAGCGTAATTGTGGCTTCATAGAAGGAATTGGGTAGTGTTCCTTCTGTTTCTATTTTGTGGAATAGTTTGAAGAGTATTGGTGTTAACTCTTCTTTGAAGGTCTGGTAGAATTCTGCGCTGAAACCATCTGGTCCTGTGCTTTTTTTGGTTGGAAGACTTTCTATGACTCCTTCTATTTCTTTAGGCATTATGGGACTGTTTAGATGGTCTAGTTGGTCCTGATTTAATTTTGGTATTTGGTATCTGTCAAGGAAATTGTCCATTTCTTCCAGATTCTCCAGTTGTGTTGCTCTTGTAGTAGGATCTGATGATTTTTTGGATTTCCTCAGTTTCCGTTGTTATATCTCCCTTTTCATTTCTAAGTTTGTTAATTTGGATACTTTCTCTGTGCCCTTTGGTCAGTCTGGCTAAGGGTTTATCTATCTTGTTGATTTTCTCAAAGAACCAGATCCTGGTTTTGTTGATTTTTTGTATGGTTCTCTTTGTTTCTACTTGATTGATTTTGGCCCTGAGTTTGAAGATTTCCTGCCTTCTACTCCTCCTGGGTGAAATAGCTTCTTTTTGTTCCAGGGCTTTCAGGTGTGTCATTAAGCTGGTAATGTATGGTCTCTCCATTTTCTTTTTGGAGGCACTCAGGGCTATGAGTTTTCCTCTTAGCACTGCTTTCATTGTGTCCCATAGATTTGGGTATGTTGTGTCTTCATTTTCATTGTGTTCTAAAAAATCTTTAATTTCTTTCTTTATTTCTTCCTTGACCAAGGTATCATTCAGTAGAGTATTGTTCAGTTTCCACGTGTATGTGGGTTTTCTGTTGTTTCTGTTGCTATTGAAGACCACTTTTACTCCATAGTGATCAGATAGGAGGCATGGGATTAGTTCAATCTTCTTATATCTGTTGAGGTCTGTCTTGTGACCAATTATATGGTCGATTTTGGAGAAGGTACCATGAGGTGCTGAGAAAAAGGTATATTCTTTTGTTTTAGGATAGAATGTTCTATATATATCTGTTAAATCTACTTGGTCCAAAGCTTCAATTAGTTTCATTGTGTCCCTGTTTAGTTTCTGTTTTCCTGATCGGTCCATTGAGGAAAGTGCAGTGTTGAAGTCACCCACAATTATTGTGTTAGGTGCAATGTGTGCTTTGAGTTTTAATAAAGTTTCTTTTACGAAAGAGGGTGCCCTTGCATTTGGGGCATAGATGTTCAGGATTGAGAGTTCTTCTTGTTGTATTTTTCCTTTGACCAGCAAGAAGTGTCCCTCAGAGTCTCTTTTGATGAGTTTGGGTTGAAAGTCAATTTTATCTGATATTAAAATGGCTACTCCAGCTTGTTTCCTGAGGCCATTTGCTTGTAAAATTGTCTTCCAGCCTTTTACTCTAAGGTAGTATTTGTCTTTGACCCTGAGGTGTGTTTCCTTTAAGCAGCAAAATATAGGGTCCTGTTTACGTATCCAGTCAGTTAGTCTGTGTCTTTTTATTGGGGCATTAAGTCCATTGATGTTAAGAGATATTAAGGAATAGTGATTGTTACTTCCTATCATTTTTGACGTTATTTTTTAAATTTGATTGCTTAACTTCTTTTGGGTTTGATGAAAGGTTACTATCTTGCTTTTTCCAGGGTGAAGTTTCCCTCCTTGTATTGGTGTTGTCCTCCTATTATCCTTTTTAGGGCTGGGTTTGTGGCTAGATATTGGGTAAACTTGGTTTTGTCATGAAATATCTTAGTTTCTCCATCTATGGTGATTGAGAGTTTTGCTGGATATAGTAGTTTTGGTTGGCATTTGTGTTCTCTTAGAGTCTGCATGAGATCTGCCCAGGACCTTCTAGCCTTCATAGTCTCAGGTGAAAAGTCTGCTGTGATTCTGATAGGTCTTCCTTTATATGTTACTTGGCCTTTTTCTCTTACTGCCTTTAATATTCTTTCTTTGTTTAGAACATTTGGTGTTTTGATTATTATGTGACGGGAAGTATTTCTGTTCTGGTCCAGTCTGTTTGGAGTTCTGTAGGCTTCTTGTATATTCATGGGCATCTCTCTCTTTAGGTTAGGGAAGTTTTCTTCCATAATTTTATTGAAGATATTTGCTGGCCCTTTAAGTTGTAAATCTTCACTCTCATCTATGCCTATAATCCTTAGGTTTGGTCTTCTCATTGTGTCCTGGATTTCCTGGATATTTTGGGTTACAAGCTTTTTGCATTTTGCATTTTCTTTAACTGTTGAGTCCATGGTTTCTATGGAATCTTCAGCATCTGAGATTCTTTCTTCTATCTCTTGTATTCTGTTGTTGATATTTGCATCTCTGTCCCCTGATTTCTTCCCAAGGCTTTCTATCTCCAAAGCTGTCTCCCTTTGAGTTTTCTTAGTTGTTTCTACTTCTGATTTTAGATCCTGGATGGTTTTGCTTAGCTCCTTCACTTGCTTGTTTGTGCTTTCCTGTAATTCTTTAAGAGATTTTTGTGTTTCCTCTTTCATGACCTCAGCCTGTTGACCAAAGTTCTCCTGTATTTCTTTAAGTGTTTTTTGCGTTTCCTCCTTGTTGGCTTTTGTATTCTCCTGGATTTCTTTCAATGATTTTTGTGGTTCCCTTGCTAGGGCTTCTAACTTTTGATCCAATTTCTCCTGAATTTCTTTAAGTATGTCCTTCATGTGTTCCTGTACCAGCATCACGACCAGTGATTTTAAATCCAAATCTTGTTTTACTGGTGTGATGGGGTATCCAGGACATGCTGGTAGAGGAGAATTGGGTTCAGATGTTGCCATATTGCCTTGATTTCTGTTAGTGACGTTCCTGCGTTTGCCTTTTGCCATCTAGTTCTCACTGGTGTTACTTGGTCTTGTCAGTGCTGGACTCACCAGTGCAAGCTGCCCCTTCCCAGGTGGCCTCTGGTGCACAGCTTACCCCCTGCACTACCTGTAGACAGGGTGCTGCTGCCCAGGCTGTTCAGATCCCGAAGCAGGCACCCGAAGGCTCCCGCTAGGGCCCGCTGGATTCACTGGGGCACACCTACTTCTCCCAGCTGGCCGCCCGGAAGCCCCACTAGCCTCTTGAAGGACCTGGAGATGTGGTGTGGCCGCCCAGGCTGATCTGGATCCGGAAGCGGAGAGAGTTGAGCTGAGGGCTTCTGCCTGAGGCCTTGCCCCAGATTGTGTCTGTGGACCAGATGGAGCCCGTGTGCACCCCCAGGGGGGCGCTGATGGTGTATGTTGCTGTGACCTCCCCTGTGTTCCTCTCACTCTGCTGGGCAGCCGATCCCCCAACCGGGCAGGTGCACACAAGGTTAGCCTGGCCGCCCAGGCCCTGAGTCCAGGCAAAAGTCTGGGAGGCCAAGGTCTGAGCAAAGTTCCCCTAGGGCTATGACTGTTAATTGGGTCCGCCAGGTGACCCGGATGGCGCCCGAGCTCCCTGAAATCGCCGGGAGAGTCTGCTGTGCTAACAACCTCCTGGGCGGGTTGACACACAGATGGCCCACCAAGCCGCCCAGTTCTCGGGGTCAGTCCTGTGACTTTTGGGGCCTAGACCCCTGCTTTGTTAGCCTCAGGCTATGCCTGTTACGGCTCTGCCCGCCAGAACTCTCTGTCGTCCTGCAGACAAAATGGCGGCGCGCACGCAGGCCCGGGCAAAAAACCTACTCGCTGGGTTGGCACCCCGATGGCCCCCCGAACAGCCCAGGGCCTGGGTGCAGGCCAATGCCCGTCGGGCTCAGACCTCCGCGGTGTTGGCCTCGGATTATGTTTATGTACCTCAGTCTGTCTGATGTCTCTGGACTCCGAAACCAAGATGGAGATGAGCCTCTCCTGGCCGGAGGCCGAGTTCTGAAGTGGCTTCCGTGCAGTGAAAGGCACCGCACAACCGCAGCTGCTTGCCGCCCGGCTGGTCAGCGAAGGTCAGTGGTCGTGGGCGCAGGGCCTAACTGGACCCTGTGTTGCCTTGGTTCCACTGCTGATGGCCCTTCAGCTGGACCAGCCACTGCTGCACTGCAGCCGCCGCCCGCCGATCTCTCTAGTCTCTGATTCTTGGTCATCCCAACAGTGCCTGTTACGGTTTTCTTCTCAAGGAGTGACCATTAAGCTAAATCAGACATTGATTGGCTACTCCAAAAAGTTTTGTGCTACCATTGCCCACCATATATTCCAAGGGGGACAGATTGTAGATCAAAGATTTTGCAGCTGGGTTTGTTTTTAGGTTTCTCTTTTGGTAGCCTTAAGAGTACTTCATGTGTCATAGTAACTAGAACATGGGATGAGGTTCCATGTAGGCAACAGCTTGCTCTCTTCATGTTCAATGAGTTGTTTAGCTGTTGCCTTCAGCAATGGACACTTATTGCCAGTTTATGAAGAACAACATATTGTCTTGGCAACAGCCTGAATTATTTGGGGAATTTCACAAGATCACTTTGGTCAACAATTCAATTGTCTGTCTTAGTCAGGACTTCCATTGATGTGACAAAACAAAAGCAATTTAGGAAAGAAATTTGCACTTCGATATCATAGTCCATCATCAAACGAAGTCCAGGCAGGGACTCAAGGCAAGAACCTGTAGGCAGAAGCTAAAACATAGGCCATGCAGGAATAATGCTTGCTGTCTTGCTCCTCCTGGCTTTCGCAGCCTGCTTTCTTATATCATCCAGAACCACCTTCCAGGTACAGCATTAGTAACAGTGTGTGGGATCATTCACATCAACTGCCAATCAAGAAATATATTTGCTTACAGGCAAAGCTCATTTAGGCATTTTTTCACAATTAAGAGTCTCTTTTCCTAGATATTCTATTTTCCTAGAAAGATACTCTCTTCTAGATTTGTGTCAATTTGTCAAAAATCACCCAGCACAGCATTGCATGCTGTAGATCACATTGCAAGTCTATTAACTGAGAACAAAGTCCTATGCTCTACATAATGTTGCATTCCCCACTAATCAAGATTGCACTCCCATGTTCTAAACCATATTGAAATCCTGTTAACCAAAACCACATCACATTTTCAAAATATTGTAAGCCTATTAACGAAAAATTTAGTAAACTTTAGGTTCCATCTCTCCATTGTTGGGCATTTCAGCTAAAGTCATACCCACTGGGCCCTGGGAGCCTCTCACATTCCTGGCATCTGGGACTTTCTAGAGCTTTCCCCACCTCCACCCTACACTGCTGTGTATTTATATTCATTCTCCTGGCCCTCTGGGCCTCTCTCCTGTCTCCTTCCCCCTCCTCTCGATATCTGTTCCAGTTCCCCTTTTCCCTTTCCTCCCCTCTCTTACCCTGGTCTCTTCCTCCTTCTGCTTCTCCTTATTATAGGCATGGCCCCCAGTGGTTTATAGCCCCATGGGAAGAACAATGATTTTGGCCACCCAGATGCCCCAAGACTCCCAGGGACTGAACCATGAACCAAGGGTCACACATGAACCAAGGGTCAAAAATGTGGCAGAGGAAGGCCTTGTTGGGCATCAGTGGGAGGAATGGTCCTTGGTCAGGTAAGGCTCAACAGAAGCCCCAACAAAGGGAAACCGAGGGGGGGAGTGGGAGTGTGTTGGGCAGAGGAGCATATATGTGGAATCAGGGGGAAAGAGGAGGGGGAGGGGCTGGGGCCTTAGGGGAGGGGGGATATCAGGAAAGGTTTTACCATTGGCAATGTAAATGAAGATGATATTCAATAAGAAAAAAGAAAGAAATATGAGGCCACCTATCCATCTTCAAAATTCTTGACCCAGAATTGTTTTTCTCTAAAGGAAATGCAGGGACAAAAAAAAAAAAAAAAAAAAAAAAAAAAAAAAAAAAAAAAAAAAGAAAGAAAGAAAGAAAAAGAAAGAAAGAAAAGAAAAAAGAAAAAAAAAAGAGCAGACACTGGCCCAACTTGGGATCCATCTCATGCATAGGCACCAAACCCTGACAGCAGTACTGTTACCATGCTGTGCTTACAGACAGAAGCCTACCATAGCTCTCCTCAGAAAGTGTCTACTAACAGCTAACTGAGGCAGATGAAAATACTTATACCCAACCATTGGACTGAGATTGAGAACCCCTATGGAAGAGTTAGGGGAAGGACTGAAGGAGCTGAAGAGAACTGCAAGCCCACGGGAAGAATAACAGTGTCAACTAACCCAGATATCCCTCAGAGCTCCAGAGGCTAAGCCAACAACAACAACAAAATAATAATGGGCTAGTCCATAGTCCCCACTACAGATGTAGCAAAGGATTGCCTTGTCTGGCCTCAGTGAGAAAGGATGTCCTTAATCATGGAGAAAGTTGATGCCCCAGAGAAGTGGGATGCTAGAGGGGTGGGTGAGAAACACCCTCTCAGAAGCAAAAGAGATGGGGAAAGGGGTGAAATACTCATGGAAGTGAGACCAGGAAGGTGGATAAGTTTTCAAATGTAAATACATAAAATAATTAATAAAAAAGCATCATATTTAAAACATGAAGTAAACTTATCAAAAGTGACATTAGCAGAAACACAATACTCAATAAGTTTCATGTCAGCTATAGGTATTCGCCCCAGGCAATGGACCAGAAAATGAATGGAATTAATCCATTCACTTTAGAAAGCAGAGTTTACACATTTGCATTGTATACCAGAAAGATATTGGTTATATAGAAAGAAAGCATCTGTAGGGATTGTTGTTAATTACTTAAATTCTAGTGTCTCTGACATTTTTTTTTCTTTTTCTGAAAATTATTGAAATGGTGTGTATCTTTTTTAACAGGATCCTATGGAAAAGAGAACCTCCATTCAGTTATTTCCTTTATAACCACACTCTACCTAATTGCCTCTATCTTCAGGAACACACTAAATGGTGTTAAAATAGATAGCTCAGCAGTTAAGAGATCTTGCTGTTCTTGCTGAATATCCAAATTAAGTCCTAGCCCTCATAATACAGGGATCACAACCACCTGCATTTTCAATTAGAGGGGTTCAGATTCAGATTTCTGATGCCCTCTTCTGGCCTGCATGGATTCACATATGCATACACACACACACACACACACAAACACACACACACACACACACACACACACACAGAGAGAGAGAGAGAGAGAGAGAGAGAGAGAGAGAGAGAGAGAGAGAGAGAAAGGAGATTAAAACCAAATAAAATATTAAAAGAAAAAATAAAGGAAAAAGACTAGCTGTTCATAAATCCCCTTCTAATTGTTTCCCATGCTAGTCACTCTGTTTATAAATTGTCATGTAAAGGTAGACATTTTATTTTCTAAAATAACTGTATTTATTGTATTATTGACTCATCACTACTTACCTACATAATAATGCTATGTCTTTTTATCATTTAGAGAAAAAGTACACTTTTAGCTGAAAAATATCGGAATGGGGGTATACACCTGTACTCCCAGTGCTTGGGGACCTGAGCAGGGAATTCACAAGTCCAGGGCCACCTGAGTTATGCATTAAGATGTCACAAAAATAAAAGTTTAAGGAAAATATGTCAAATAAGGCACATTTCACTCATTAAACACACATAATGCTTTTCAGAAAAACAAATGTTGTTCTGAATATGGTTCTCAATAAAGAATTTCCTATCCAAAATAACCATAAATGTAAATGAATAAAAAGACTAGAAAATCATCTAAAATAAACATTCATCTAAACCACAGCTCTCATAAAAGCATCTGAAAGGTGTTAATCTGAGCCAAAGTATAATCCACTTGCCCAGGATAGATGCTCTCAGGTAGTCACTGAGGAGCTTGGTTTTATGAATGAAGAACAACAAAAACGTGCAGGAGACAGCTCGGTAGGAGAAATGATTACCATCTAAGCAGAAGGACCTGAGTGTGTGCCTCAGAATCCACATCAAAAAGTTGTGTGTGTGTGTGTGTGTGTGTGTGTGTGTGTGTGAGGTGATATCAAAGCTTGGTGAGCAGTCACACAAAATAAATTGAGATCAGTCAGACATGCATGTAGGAGGAACACCAGGAGAAGAAATTGCTAGGGAGGGGGAACATCTTTCTTTAAACCAAGGACTTTTGCAAGCCAAGGATTATCAAAGATAAATAGCAAGGCCCCAGGGCTTCTAGGAGAGGAGGAAAACAGTATCTTCTTAGACCCTTTTGCAAAGCTATATCTTGACTTCCTATTTCCAGCTTTCAGGACTGTGAAGCAATAAATTCTGTTGCTTAAACCAGCCAGCCTGTGACACAATGATACAGTCGCCCCTGGCAATGACTACTACTGCTGAATACTATAATACTATTCCTTTCCTAGGTATAAGTCATGTTGCCAAGCTGTCTGCAGGGTCCTGGACTCCTTCAAATGCACATAGGACCCATCTCCTCCTGAGGCAGCTTTTCAGGGACCCCTTGCACAGAAATGTGCTGAGTGCCATGCTCCCAAGGGATAACTAATGGCTGTTGGGTTGGATGAATATCACAGAACCTTCAAGTTTCCTGAGCCTCGGAAGTGGTGTGAAATCTATTCTATCCTGTAGTGATTTACTGTCATTTTGCTGACAATGATCCCTTTTTCACTTTAAATAGACTGAAAACTCCTACAGGTGTTCTTAATGTTCCAAACAAGGTGTTGCTAAGTGATTTTGTGTGTTAGCATCAAGGGTATGCTTACAGCAACCTGGACAGTAGATACCAGCTACACACTTCAGCCTCTTGACCTAAGCAAGGGACACAGTAAGTATAGTTGTAGGAGGTGACTGCCACTGTGTGCACCACACTATTTGACAGACAACACTTAAAACTGTATCTAGTCTTCGAAATTTGCATGCATGTGTACAAGGAATCTTAATAATCTACCCTTGATTCATCATTCCAATGCCCCACAACTCCACTGCAACGCAACTCCTTACCAATTTCATGTCTTAACCAAAGTATCCCATGGGGTGCTTGTAAGCTCAAGATTAATTTCTCTACACCCTACGATTCAAATGTGGGGTGTCTTAGGTGATTTGCTTTTCTATCTAGTTCCAGTGTTCAACCACGAGCAAAAGCAATAACGCTTTTTCATTTGTTTGTTTCTGGGGCCCCACTGACCAATAACTTGTAGGGAGTTAACATCAGTTTGGCACTGAGATTTCCATTAAAAATCCATGTCTCTTGTGAGCAACATGGTTCACCTTTGTGGAATACCTCTTTTCAAACTACATTTCAATGCTCTAGACATATGCTCTAAAATCATTACTTAAAAGTATGATATCCTAATTAATAAATTAGTAATATAACCATTTTTGATCAAAATGTTTTTATGTTTATTTTTGTGTGTGCCAGCATGTGTACATTCATGTATCTACGTAAGGATGCATACAAGTATGAATGTGTGTTCACCTTGTGGAGGCGAAAGAAAAACCACAAAATCTAGTCTTCCTTGTTTTGTTGCCACAGGCTTGCACTTAACTATTAGAATAAACTCTCTAGTAAGTAAGCCCCAGGAATTTTCCTGTCTCTGCTTCCCCAAGCACTGAAAATACAAGCATATCCAGCCTTTGTAGATAGGTTCTGGTTATTAAACTTGGGTCCTAATACTTGCTTGACAACTGCTTTACTGAGTGAGCCATCCACCCATCTCCTCACATTTTCTTTTATATTACTCATAACCAAAAGGCTTGTTTGTCACTGCATCACCACAAACAACTAATTCATTGAGCTGTGACTTAACAGAAATGATGACATTGAACAAGAGAAATTCTTCAGCTTTGCTATGATCTCATGGGTTCACCAAGTACATGTCCCATCACTGGCCAATAGTTGTCAGGTAACACAGAAATAAATACAAAATAAAATGGAGCTGAGAACTTGGTGACATTTTTATATAAAAACATGACTTTCTATTTATTCATGTAGACTCAATAAATATACATTGAGGGAGAAATTTCACCTGCCTGGGTGAGACATTCTTTACTACTTGTTGGTATTTGATGTATTGCCTCTGTCCTCTTGCAATGAGTTACAGGAGCCAGGACTCTCCCGTGCTTATCCCCAGGGGTCTATAATCCACAGGCTTAGAACTATTGTTTTCTTGTGCAAGTGATTTATTGGAAAGGCTGAACTCTGCGAGAGTCTAAACATGAAATGGTTTTCTTTCTCCGGTCCTTACTTTCAGTGGAGGTTTGTTGAATTACTCTGTTCCACCATCTCCTAATTTCACAACCCCCTCAGTTACAAGAAGTTCATTTTAACATTCAGCTTCAATAACAAATTCGTTGAAATCTTATTGTTTTCCACTCTTTAGCAGCAAAGTTGATAGGATCTTCCTTATGAAGTCTCCCACTGCTCATCTGCAGTGTGTAGGTTCTATGCTGCTCTGAAACAGAGTCAAGGGTATGAACAAAGAATGGGATCACAGGGCATGATTCTCAGCTGGTTTATTCCTGATAGCTGCCAACGTGGCTGGGAGGCACAGGCTGGACACCAGTCGGATGACATTCTGTCTCTCCACATCTAAATCTGACTCTTAGAAGTCTCTGGCCGGGACACTGGACCCCAGCACCTTCCCTTCATCCTTGCCATCCTCTTTTCCTGGTAGTTGCCCAGCAAGCTCCTATTGCTGGGCTCCTATAAGATGCAAAAGTAACTAGTAAGCTCTGCCGCTCAAAGATCAGGCAACTTCCTGGAATGCTGGGAGTTATAGTTCTTGGAAAATAACAAAGCCACATGGGAATGTACAATGGCCATAGGGTGGTCCTTAAACAGCCCCCTACAAAGCATGTCTCATAACCACTTAGCTGGGAATTCTGGGAGTGGTCCTGACCAAAACCATACAGGTCAGGATTTAATTAAAGCTTAATTTGGCTCAAAATTATGGAACTAATTTTTCTCTTTTGAATCTCAGGGTTAACAGTCCCTTGAGTAGGGGAGTCCCATTGTGTGGCTAGTTCTATGATAATTTGATACAGACTTCAGTTATTTTGGAGGAAGAAACCTCAATTGTGAAAATGCTGACACAAGCTTGGCCTTTGGTGAGCTTTCCTAATTGCTGATTGATGTGGGTGGGCACCTCTAACCCGCAGGACAACTCTGGGCAGGTGATCCTGGGCTTTATAAGGCAGCAGACAGGACAAGCCATGAAGAACAAGCAAGTAGGCAGTGCTCCTCAATGGCCTTTTATTATGTCCCCGACTCCAGCTTCCTGCCTTGGGTCTCTGCCCTAACTTCCCTGGATGATGTCCTTTGATATGGAATTGTAAGCAGAAATAAAAATGTTTCTTCTCCAAATTGATATTGGTCATTGTATTTTATAGCAGCAATAGAACTCTAACTGAGACATCTACTAAGTGTGAGATTCAGGAAAACCATCCCATCCTAGAAGCTATGCGTGACATCATTTCCCCCATGTCCAGTCCAGTGGTTCAGGTCTCCACTCAGGTCACTCCTGCCAAGTTTCCTCTGCATGAACTAAGTCAAGAAGTTTGCTGCTAAGTATACCCAGGACATCAGTGAAACCTGTTACTGGCTTTTGTTACAATGGATTGAATAATGGCAAGAGAATATTGAACTATGCTGTTTACAATCTGGCCATGTCAGAAGTAAATTATTTTTCAACTTGAAAAAAGGAATGCTGCCAACAGGTGGAAAATGAATGAACAAGAACCTCTAAAATTGGGGGGTGGGGGTGGGGAAAGAGTCCATTTCCCTCTTACAAAGGCTTGGCATTATCTCTACATAGAAAAAACACTGCATCAACCCTCTATCCAGGAGTTCAATTACTCTGACTTCTTTCTTTTTAGACTCATCCCTCACCAGTATTGATCAAAAGAGTTTTGAAATTTTGTGTAGTGACCGCTTTGATAATAGAACTAATAGGCTTTCTTTTGACAGACTCTTAGAGGACTTCTGAGCCAGCTGCACTCAATACTGACTTCCTCAAAGTCTCCTGATTTTAGCTAGATTATTGATAATGAATTTCTAGATAGTTGGGAAGTGCCATAACTAACTTATTGCTAAAACAAACAATGAATAAATAGATGATAGATAGATAGATAGATAGATAGATAGATAGATAGATAGATAGATAGATAATAAATAGACAGAAAAATAGAAAATAGATCGATAGATAATAAACAAATATATCATTGAAAACTACCCTGACATAAGACAACTTGAGGGAGAAAGGTGTTTAACTGGCTTTCAATTCCAGGTAATGATCTATCTTTATTTTTTACTTTTTTTTATTGATATATTTTTTATTTACATTTCAAATGATTTCCCGTTTTCTGGGTCCCCACTCCCCACAAGTCCCATAAGCCCTCTTCCATCCCCCTGTTCTTCCATCTACCCCCTTCCCACTTCCCTGTTCTGGAATTCCCCTATACTCTGGCACTGAGTCCTTCCAGAACCAGGGGCCACTCCTCCATTCTTTTTGGATATCATTTAATTTGTGGATTATGTCCTGGGTATTCAAAGTTTCTAGGCTAATATCCACTTATCAGTGAGTGCATACCATGATTGATCTTTTGAGACTGGGTTACCTCACTTAGTATGATGTTCTCCAGCTCCATCCATTTGTCTCAGAATTTCATGAATTCATTGTTTCTAATGGCTGAATGATACTCTGTTGTGTAAATGTACCACATTTTTTGTATCCATTCCTCCATGGAAGGACACCTAGGTTCTTTCCAGCTTCTGGCTACTACAAATAGGGCTGCTATGAACATAGTGGAGCATGTGTCCTTATTGCATGCTGAAGAATCCTCTGGATATATGCCTAGTAGTGGTATAATAACAGGGTCCTCAGGAAGTGTCATGCCCAGTTTTCTGAGGAACTGCCAGACTGATTTCCAAAGTGATTGCACCATCTTGCAATCCCACCAGCAGTGGAAGAGTGTTCCTCTTTCTCCACATCCTCGCCAATACCTGCTGTCTCCTGAGTTTTTGACCTTAGCCATTCTGACTGGTGTGAGGTGAAATCTCAGGGTTGTTTTGATTTGCATTTCCCTAATGATTATTGATGTCGAACATTTCTTAAGGTGTTTCTCAGCTCTCCGAAGTTTTTCATGTGAAAATTGTTTGTTTAGCTCTGTACCCCACTTTTTATTGGGGTTATTTGGTAATCTGGGTTCTACTTTCTTGAGTTCTTTGTATATATTAGATATTAGCCCTCTGTCGGATTTAGGGTTGGTGAAGATCCTTTCCCAGTCTGTTGGTTGACGTTTTATCCTTTTGACGGTGTCCTTTGCCTTACAGAAACTTTGTAGTTTTATGAGATTCCAGCTATTGGTGTTCTATTCAGGAACTTTTCCCCTGTGCCCATGTCCTCCAGGGTATTCCCCAGTTTCTTTTTGATTAGTTTCAGTGTGTCAGGTTTTATGTGGAGGGCCTTGATCCATTTGGAGTTGAACTTGGTACAAGGAGATAAGAATGGATCGATGCGCATTCTTCTGCATGCTGACCTCCAATTTAACCAGCACCATTTGTTGAAAAGACTATCTTTTATCCACTGGATGCTTTCAGCTCCTTTGGCAAAGATCAAGTGACCATAGGTGTGTGGGTTCATTTCTGGGTCTTCAATCCTATTCCATTGATCCGCTTGCCTGACATTGTACCAATACCATGCAGTTTTTACCACTATTGCTCTGTAGTAAAGTTTGAGGTCTGGAATACTGAATCCCCCTGAAGTTCTTTTACTGTTGAGAATAGTTTTAGCTATCCTGGGTTTTTCGTTATTCCAGATGAATTTGAGAATTGCTCTTTCTAGCTCTATTAAGAACTGGGTTGGGATTTTTATGGGGATAGCATTGAATCTGTAGATTGCCTTTGACAAGATGGCCATTTTAACTATATTTATTAATCCTGCCAATGCACGAACATGGAAGATTTTTCCATTTTCTGAGATCTTCTTCGATTTCCTTCTTCAGAGATCTGAAGATCTTGTCATATAGATCTTTCACTTGTTTGGTTAGAGTCACCCCAAGATACTTTATGCTGTTTGTAGCTATTGTGAAGGGGGTCATTTCCCTAATTTCTTTCTCAGTCTGCTTATCCTTTGAATATATAAAGGCTACTGATTTGCTTGCGTTGATTTTGTAGCCAGCCATTTTGCTGAAGTTCTTTATCAGCTGTAGGAGTTCTCTAGTAGAGTTTTTAGGGTCACTTAAGTATATGATCATATCATCTGCAAATAGTGATAGTTTGACTTCTTCCTTTCCAATTTGTATCGCTTTGACTTCCTTATGTTGTCTAATTGCTCTAGCTAGGACTTCAAGAACTATATTGAAAAGATATGGAGAGAGGGGGTAGCCTTGTGTAGTCCCTGATTTTAATGGGATTGGTTCAAGTTTCTCTCCATTTAGTTTGATGTTCGCTACCGGTTTGCTGTATATTGTTTTTACTATGTTTAGATATGGGCCTTGAATTCCTGTCCTTTCCAAGACTTTTAGCATGAAAGGATGCTGAATTTTGTCAAATGCTTTTACAGCATCTAATAAAATGATCGTGTGGTTTTTTTCTTTGAGTTTGTTTATACTGGATTACATTTATGGATTTCCTTATATTGAACCATCCCTGCATCCCTGGGATGAAGCCTACTTGATCATGGTGGATGATCGTTTTGATGTGTTCTTGGGTTCAGTTGGCAAGAATTTTATTTAGTATTTTTGCATCGATATTCATAAGGAAAATTGGCCTGAAATTCTCTTTCTTAGTTGGATCTTTGTGTGGTTTTGGTATCAGTGTAATAGTGGTTTCAAAGAAGGAGTTGGGTAGTGTTCCTTCTGTTTCTATTTGGTGGAAAAGTTTGAAGAGTATTGGTGTTAAGTCTTCTTTGAAGGTCTGATAGAATTCTGCTCTGAAACCATCTGGTCCTGTGCTTTTTTTGGTCAGAAGCCTATCTATGACCCCTTCTATTTCTTTAGGGGTTATAGGTTTGTTTACATAGTCTATTTGATCCTGGTTTAATTTTGGTAATTGGTATCTGTCTAAGAAAATGTCCATTTCCTTCAGATTCTCCAGTTGTGTTGAGTACAGGTTTTTGTAGTAGGATCTGATGATTTTTTGAATTTCCTCGGTTTCTGTTGTAATATCTCCATTTTCATTTCTAATTTTGTTAATTTGGATACTTTCTCTGTGCCCTTTGGTTAGTCTGGCTAAGGGCTTATCTATCTTGTTGATTTTTTCAAAGAACCAGCTTTTGGTCTTGTTGATTCTTTGTATGGTTCTCTTGGTTTCTACTTGATTGATTTCAGGCCTGAGTTTTATGATTTCCCTTCTTCTTCTCCTCCTGGGTGAATTAGCTTCTTCTTGTTCCAGGGCTTTCAGTTGTTCCGTTAATCTTCTAGTGTATGCTCTCTCGAATTTCTTTTTGGAAGCACTCAAAGCTATGAGTTTTCCTCTTAGCACTGCTTTCATTGTGTCCCATAGATTTGTGTACGTTGTGCCTTCATTTTCATTAAATTCTAAGAAATCTTTGATTTCTTTCTTTATTTCTTCCTTGACCAAGGTATCATTGAGTAGAGTATTGTTCAGTTTCCATGTGCTTGTGGGCTTTCTGTTGCTTTTATTGTTACTAAAGACCACTTTTACTCCATAGTGATCTGATAGGAGTCATGGGATTATTTCAATCTTCTTATATTTGTTGAGGTCTGTCTTGTGACCAACTATATGATCTATTTTGGAGAAGGTACCCTACGGTGCTGAGAAAAAGGTATATTCCTTTGCTTTGGGCTGAAAAGTTCTATATATATCTGTTAACTCCAATTGGTTCAAAGCTACAATTAGTTTCATTGTCTCCCTGTTTAGTTTCTGTTTTCCTGATCGGTCCATTGGTGAGAGTGGGGTGATAAAGTAACCCACAATTATTGTGTTAGGTGCAATATGTACTTTGAGCTTTAGTAAAGTTTCTTTTATGAATGAGGGCGCCCTTGTATTTGGGGCATAGATGTTCAGGATTGAGAGTTCTTGTTGGATTTTTCCTTTGACCAGCAAGTAGTGACCTTCCGTGTCTCTTTTGATGACATTAGGTTGAAAGTCAATTTTATCTGAAATTAGAATGGCAACTCCGACTTGTTTCCTGGGACCATTTGCTTGTAGAATTGTCTTCCAGCCTTTTACTCTAAGGTAATTTTTGTCTTTGACACTGAGGTGTGTCTCCTGTATGCAGCAAAATGTAGGGTCCTGTTTACATAACCAGTCTGTTAGGCTATGTCTTTTTATTGGGGAATTGACTCCATTGATGTTAAGCGATATCAAGGAGTAGTGGTTATTGTTTCCTATCCTTTTTGATTTTAATTTTATACATGTGTGGTTCTCTTCTTTGGGTTTGATGAAAGAAGCTTAATATCCTGCTCTTTCCAGGGTATAGTTTCCCTCATTGTAATGGTGTTTTCCCCCTATTATCCTTTGTAGGGCTGGGTTTGTAGAAAGATATTGTGTAAATTTGGTTTTGTCATGGAATATCTTGGTTTCTCCATCTATAGTAATTGAGAGTTTCACTGGGTATAGTAGTCTCGGCTGGCATTTGTGTTCCCTTAGAGTCTGCATGAGCTCTGCCCAGGATCTTCTAACTTTCATGGTCTCTGGTGAGAAATCTGGTGTAATTCTGATAGGTCTTCCTTTATATGTTACTTGCCCTTTTTCTCTTACTGCCCTAAGTATTCTTTCTTTGTTTAGTACATTTGGGGTTTTGATTATTATATGACAGAAGGTAGTTCTGTTCTGGTCCAGTCTGTTTGGAGTTCTGTAGGCTTCTTGTATATTCATGGGCATCTTTCTCTTTAGGTTAGGGAAGTTTTCGTCCATAATTTTGTTGAAGATATTTGCTGGCCCTTTAAGTTATAAATCTTCACTCTCATCAATACCTATAATCCTTAGATTTGGCTTTCTAATTGTGTCCCGGATTTCCTGGATATTTTGGGTTACAAGCATTTTGCATTTTGCATTTTCTTTAACTGTTGAGTCCCTGGTTTCTATGGTACCTTCAGCATCTGAGATTCTTTCTTCTATCTCTTGTATTCTGTTGTTGATATTTGCATCTCTGTCCCCTGATTTCTTCCCAAGGTTTTCTATCTCCAAAGTTGTCTCCCTTTGTGCTTTCTTAGTTGTTTCTACTTCTGTTTTTAGATCCTGGAAGTTTTTGCTCAGTTCTGTCATTTGCTTGTTTGTGTTTTCCTCTAATTCTTTGAGAGATTTTTGTGTTTCCTCTTTCATGACTTCTGCCTGTTGATCAAAGTTGTCCTGTATTTCTTTAAGTGATTTTTGCGTTTCCTCCTTATTGGCTTTTGTATTCTCCTGAATTTCTTTCAATGATTTTTGCGTTTCCCTTGTAAGGGCTTCTAATTTTTGATTCATTTTCTCCTGAATTTCTTTAAGTATGTCCTTCATGTGTTCCTGTACCAGCATCATGACCAGTGATTTTAAATCCAAATCTTGTTTTTCTGGTGTGTCAGGGTATCCAGGACTTGCTAATGTTGGAGAATTCTGTTCAGATGCTGCCATAATGCCTTGGTTTCTGTTAGTAATGTTCCTACGTTTGCCTTTAGCCATCTGGTTCTCCCAGGTGTTAGATGGTCTTATTGTCACTGGCTGGTGCTTCAACCTACTGTGGATCTTAAGGCTATCTCTGCAATACTGGATGACTGGGTTTCTTCTGGCACAGATTACTGATATGCTGGCTTCCTCTGTTGTGCCTTTGGAGCCCTTCTCATTCTTTCCTCAAGCAATGTTATACTTAGGTTGTCAAGGTCAACCAGGTATTCTCTGTCTGCTCTATTATGGAGTGAAGATGTTGTGGTGGGGGTCACTCCCTCTGTTGATTCTCACATAGGACACAGGTCCTGAGATGAACTGGCTTGCAGATGAACTGCCTATGTGCTCAGTTCCTGAGTGCAGGCAGACCCCTGGCGGTTTGCACCACCAGAAATCTAAAGCTCAGGGTGATACAGTACCTAGTGATGCTTTTCTGTCCCAGCAGGCAGCGAGTATGGCTGCGGGGCTTCTCTCCTTCTGCAGCTCCCTGGGCAGGACACGGGCCCTGAGCCTGGCAGGCTGGCAGACAAACCTGCCTATGTGTGCAGTTCCTGAGTGCAGGCAGACCCCTGGCGGTTTGCACCACCAGAAATCTAAAGCTCAGGTTGATACAGTACCTAGTGATCCTTTTCTGTCCCGGCAGGCAGCAAATATGGCCATGGGGCTTCTCTCCATAATGATCTATCAATGCAGGAATGTTAAGGCAGGAACTTAAAACATCATATTCATCCTTGCTTACATGATCTGAGCTAGCTTTCTCTACTCTTTGATACCCCTAGGCCTAGTTTAAGTAATAGTGGTGCTCATTGTTTGCTGGGTTAACCAGCAGTCCAGAAACCCTACACAAAATGATCAGATTGATTTGATCTAGTCAGTTCTCAGCTGTGATTTCCTTTTCAAGTGTTCCTATTCAATATAGATAGATGAGTGGGTAGGTGAGTGGGTGAAAAGAAAGAAGGAAGAAAAGAAAGGGAAGAAGGAAGGAAGGAAGGAAGGAAGGAAGGAAGGAAGGAAGGAAGGAAGGAAGGAAGGAAGGAAGAAAAAGAAACAATATGTATGTTTTAGGGAAAATGCTATAATGAAAACCATAAAATTTGTGATCCATGACTTACTTTTTCATTCATTTATTTTACATATCTATCTATCTATCATCTATCTATTTTATTTGATTAATTGCTATTAAACATACTCATTGTGAAAGATTTCAGGCTCTTTCTAGACAGTTACTATAGGAGAAAGATAAACAACATGGGAAATACTTAAGAGCTTCATTAAAATCTAAGGCTGAAGAGAAAAAGACAATGAGAAAAAATTCAGAGATCTTAGAAGACTTGCCAGAGGAGGTGCGTGGACAGTAACCAAGATTTGTGAAGAATGAACAAAATCAAGATGAACGACAAATGTTTTAGAAATAAAACACTTTTAATCTTCATCACATGCTCAGAATCACTGTGTGTTGGGCTGGATTACTGCATTGTCTGCAGGCCTATTTTAGGAAAACATGGCTCCAAAATAATCTGTGTTCTCTCTGCTACATCTCTTTTTGCTAATTTTTCTTCATGTCAACAGTGACTATGATCAGGTTTGGGCAACAGAGAAAAGGTAATGATAGCTTCAAAAGACCTCATGGTTTGCTTTCTGCCTCAGTCATGAAGAATTCCTTGAAACTTGATTTTAGCTCTATGTCAACATTTCTTTTGCAATATTTAATGAGGTTTCTGCAATATCAGAGTCTTTGATTACTTCCTTGCTGGGAATCTCAAAATTAAGTTAATCTGGTAAACACAGAAAACTACTAGGAAGAATCTTATAACAACAAGTTTTCATAGGTATCTGTAATTTCCAGTGTTTTCTATACTGTCTTAGATTTTAACACATATTTATAAGGGCAATTATCCAATAACATATTTTCTAAAAGGAGAACATTAAATACCATCTTGTTCTGAAGACTTATTCAGGTGAAAGCATGAGAACAAACACAGAATGACTTAATCAGGCTATGCTAGGAAGGAAGCCAATGGTATCTTTTCTATGATAAAAAATATAGGGAGCATCAAGCAGTAGAGTTACCCACATGAAGACAAAAAAATCACAGTGCAAGCTCTAAGCCAGCCAGGTAACAGACTTAAATGTAAGTACCCTGTAAGTGGACAGGGTAGAGGAGTTCTTCTATCCAAGGAAGGGGAAATAGGGTATAATACTATAAGGAGAAAACTAGAATAAGAAGATTAAGTAGGCAGAGCGGGTGGAAGGTCAGAGTAAAAGGAGAAATATGAGCAGAGACAACAAATACTAAAGCCTTTCAAAACTCATAGGGAAACTTATTTCTATAGAAGCTTCGACAATAATATATAGCTATGAAAGGAATTTACATAGATATCCTAAAATGAGGAAGATAATGACCCAACTAGACATCTTATGCCACCAAATAAAACCTCCAGTGTCAGCAATGTGTAATATTTTGAGTCATTGGCCAAAGGAGTCCTCACAGATACCCTCTCCCAAACCATATAAACAGATGTTATTAACCAAATCATAAAAACCAATGTTATTGGTTACTTTCTATAACCTGATAGTAAGATTGTATCGCTGAAGACAAGACATACATATGTCATACACATGGAGAAACTGGTCTGTCAAACAATAAGATTCTCTCTTAATGGCTAACATTTCTAGTGCTTTAAGGTACTCTACATGCTACTGGAGAAGAAAAATAACCATCACTATTGCCCAAATATAAACGTTATAACCTACAACACAGTCCTATCTGCAAGATATGCTGGTACAATGGTGGCACAAATGTTATGAGAGTAACAAAAACTAACCACTTTGTTACTGGATTTAAGTCTATTCGATGGATTGGAACCAGTATATGACACTACCAATGTGACCAAGACTCTGAGACTAGATCATAAATCTAAGGGAAAACCTACTACTATCATTCTGCTAAAGGAACAAAGCAATGAATTGACTCTTCATGACATATTGCTATACCCACAGAGCAGAGCACTGCTCAGCTCTCCTTAGAGAAACTTCTTTTTGCAGTAGATGGAAATTGACAAAAATAATCTACAACTTGTCATTGTATATAGAGTGAAAATCTTTAGAGCACTCAGCCCTCCTGGCTTGGAGATCTATGAGGAGGAGGAGGCAGAGAGATTGTAAAATCCAGAGGCAGTAGAAAATTCCAAGTAAACAGTGTCTTCCAAACACAACAGAGTTAACAGACATGTATTCACTGAGACTTACAACACACAGAAGAACTGCACAAGTTCAACACCCCCCCAAAATAATCCCAGCACTGAAAAAAGGAAGCAGATAAAGAGCTGTTGGCAATTGATACCTTCAAACTGGAAAGCTGTTTGCAACTGATACTTGCCAAGAAAAGGAAAATCAGTTTTCTTCAAAGGAGTGACACTGGATATATCAGCCACACTCCACAGCAGGCCTTGAGGCCAGCAGTAATTGGCAAACACACAACAGAGCCCATGTTTGTATACACAGTGTGTGAGTGCTGCTTGTTTTGTTGGCTTTGCTTTAATGCTTTTGGTGTCATTAGTCTTCACTTTTAAGTGTGTTTTTCTGTTTTGATTTTTGCGGATTTTGTTGTTTTCTTGTTTTAGTTTTGATAGAGGTAAAGAGTTAAAGAACATAAAGTTAGTAGGTAGGGAGGCAGAGAAGATCTCGAGGAGCTGGATGAGGAAGAAATAATATGATCAAAATACATTACATGAAAAAAGTAGGGGCAATATTCTAAAGGAAATAGGGGAGATAGCTGGAAAGATAGATCAGCAATTAAGAACAATAATTGCTTGTCCAGACGACCTGATGGTAAAACTGTTCAAGGGTTAATAATAAAAGGCTTTGAGTAATATTGCTATACATAATGAGAAAAATCACCATGTGACCACATCCCCACAGGCTCACTGACTTCCCATGCTGTATGTCAGAAAGCAAAACGTGTGTATATCTGGTCCGTTTATTGAGAGTCTAGAAGACATCTTAGAGACATCACTAGACAAGATCCGAATAGAGGAAGTCTGAGAAGAAGCATCACTTTTAGATATGTCATAAAAGCTCATTTTGTACAATATTCTCCTCCAAAGGAGTATGCAGCCTCATCCTGGCACTACAGAAATGAATCACTTGCTCCAATTGTCTTGTCCAGGGAACTGGAGTAAATCATCCTGCCTGGGAAGTTACTAAAATAAAAGAATGAAAATTAACTTTCCAGCACACTTATTCAGATGCCTCTACCTATAGGAGATTAGATTAGGGGCTTAATTTTCTCAGTAGACTTGGGAATTTTATTCTATTCTAGAACACAACTGAGCACCAAAATGTGATACAAGCATCCTGGGATCTTGTGCCGCATGCATTATTTTTATGGTGAGCTGCTCCTCTTTCCCCATAGCTCTGCAAAGTGCAATAGTCCTTAAAGTTACTTTTTTCCATCACCTGATGACAATTTCTCCCGAAGGCCGAAGTGATGCATGAGTCGTACCTCACCTGGCCAAGGGTGGAGTCGTCAACAGCACTATAACCTCTACTTTGCACTAAGACATTGAATAAATTGCCAAGGAGTTGATATCTTAGAGTAATCTGAAACTAATCTAATTAAAATGATGCATACTCTGTCTAAGTGCAAAGATGTGATTTAGCCGAGCAAATTTATGCAGAAAAGTTACACTTAAAACTCTACTTGGTATAAGCAATTTGAAATTAATTTGCCACTTTAAGCAGGAACTACTTGAAAAGAACAATTTAATTTTACACTAAAGAGAAAACATTCCAATAAAGTAAGAAATTACACATAGATGCAAATTTTCAATGACTACTCATGTCTACACTTTAAAATGCCAATAAAATCTGAGGACAGTTACTGCATCTCTGCGAGAACAAGGACACAGTAATCCTTACATACACAGGCTTGGTTAATTAATGTTTGCACACTGCTGTGAGTTCCTACATGTTAGGCCAAGTAGCAGGACGAAGCACACTGTCAGGAACACCGGAGTAAGGGACTTAAAACGGATGTCATATGAACCACAGCCTAGGATCTAGAAAGATATCTTGGAGGTTAAGAACAACTGCTGTTTTCCAGAAGATCAGTTCCCAGCATCCACATCTGGTAGCTCGCAGTGGCTTGTAATTCAAGCTCCAGGGGAATCCTACACTCTCTTCTGACTGCTATAGGCACCTGCATGCATGTATTGTATACGCGCGCGCACACACACACACACACACACACACACTCACACACACAATCTTTAAAAAAACAAGAAAACATTGTTCCAACCACCACTAAAAAGAAAAGGCTATGCCATTGTCCATTTACAACAAAGGAAACTTTTAATTCTTTGTGCCCGAAGAAAAAAACAGAAGCAGAAAAAAAAAAAAGACTTCAGTCTCTCCTGGAATACCACGTCCCTTTCTCAGTAATTTATTTTTTCATCTACTCCTGTGCAGTTTTCAATTCATAGATAAATTGTATGGCTAACACAAGCTTTTGTTGTTATCTGGTTAAAATGCCTGGCTCATCTTTTCCAAAGCTTCCTGTGTAGAACAATAGGGCTGTTGGCAATGCATATAAAACACTCTCCAAGTATTGGAGAGATATATCTGATGGTAAAGTGTTTGTCTTCAAGCTCAAACACCTGAGTTTAAGACAGGAACGGAGAAATGTGTTTGTTTGTAATCCCCTGTACTGGAGAGGCAAAGGCAGGCATGTTCTTGGTCATGGAGCGATACCCTATTACACAAAGAGAAGATATGTAGATATAGATGATGATATGTATATAGAAATATAGATGTTATAGATATATAAATTTTGATATAGATACAGATGACAGACATAGAGATAGATGATAGACGATAGATAGATAGATAGACAGATAGATGATGGATAGATAGATAGATAGATAGACACATAAATAGATACATAGATAGATACATAGATACATAGATAGGATATATAGATATTAATTATAGATATGATATATAGATGTAGATATGTAGACATAGATATGATATAGATATAGATAGATGTGGAAAAATGTGGACAGTGCCTGAGAAACAGCATTCAGGGTGTTCCTCTGTCCTCCACAGGCATGCAGATAAAGACATGGGTACATGCACATAAACAAAAATACAAATGCTATATACCTACAAAATAAATAAAACATTATTTAATTTTTATTGAATATATTTTATTCTTTAATGCTTTTTATTATGCTAGTATAATAACCTATAAAGTGTAATAGATTACCAGTTATTATCAGTATCTGAGCAGTTACTGGTATAAGTAACAGGTCAGGAAATAAGAGGGTTTTCTGGGCCATGACCATTGTCACAAATAGTCTCTTACTTTCACTCCTTCATTAACTAAATCCAAATTTTCTCCTAAGCCGACTACTTTTTGCACAGGCAGGCTATTTTGACAGAAAACCTGTAGCATATAGGATTTAATAACAGGCAGCTACCAGGAATGAAGCTCTCTCGGACTGTTTCAGATCCAGCCAAAGTCACCAATTACTGGACTCTCTGGAGAACAGACCTTGCAATGAGTTTCCTGACCCTGTACGGATTTAGATAAGCTTTGGATAAGTTCTTTTCTGTGACATGAGCTCTGTGTTGCTTAGCTATAAACTCTTTCTCCTCTTCTCCACCTCAGCAAACAACATTTACCAAGGTCTATGAAGATGCCACTGGGAGAAGATGCTGAGAGTCCCAGTGTAAGAGAAATTCTTACCATTCTTAACGTAAGTTTAAGACCCTAAGGCTAATTTCATACCCTCTGAGCCCTGTCCTGGAGTCAAGGACCCAAGGAGCAAAACACTGCTAATACATCTTTCTCCTCTTTTCCAATGATATGGGCAGGACCAAGCTGGTAGGACTTCAAAGAAGCAAAAGTTCTTAGAGATGTTTGTCTACTAGGCCTCCACAAGAACCTATGGGACAAAAGCAGTACAGAATTTGGGGATTGGCAGCAAGCATGAATTTTAGAAGATGTGCAGTGAATATGAGATGGGAAGTCTTTGATGATGTCACAACGCTGGCCCTCCTGTTAGACCCTGTGTACTTCTGTTCTCCATCTATAATAAAGGGAGGCTTCAAGAAGTCATCTAATGGGAAAACTAGGATAAATAACACATGGGGGTGGGACTTTTAAGATTCCACCCCTTGTTGAGGAGCTATTGGCAGTTGAAGGCTGCTGAGGGAACAAAGTCACATTCTTTAGGAGTGTGGCCATGGGTAAGTTTCCCATGCCCTAGTGTTGCCAATTACAAGGTAAAAGGCAGAGGCCTCTATATGGAGACATGGTACCCAAAAGGCCAAAATCAATGTGGCTGTTAAAGAAAGGATTGTTTCAACTCAGTCCTCTTATATAAATCAGATCCTCCTGGGAAGTATAAGGGAAAACATGAGAGAAAGAAGGGGCTATTGGCATTGGATAGTTTATGTATCACAGGCTGAGAGATGGCTAAGGAATGTCCTATGTAACATCATTCATCAGCCTCTACAAGGAGTGTTGGTGTTGCTATGCTGACTTACAGATATTTTACAGTGAGGAGGACAATCAAGAATGATAAAACATCTTTAGCAAAATGAAAGGCTAACATAAAGGTTGGGAGAGAAACATGTCATGACATGTCAGTCTGGACACGACAAGATCTGAACTCAACTCACAGGAAATGTGGTTACCAGCACAAGACCAGGCCAGTCAAAATTCCAGCACCAATTATGGTAGGGCACAGGAGGTAGGTTGGCCATGATCCACTGGAAAGCCCAACGCCCTTAGGACACGGGCAGCAATGATCAGACCCAGTGGGCTATGCGGGAGAAAAAGGAGACCATGCAGTTGGGAAGAGCACCAAGGAGAGATTCAGGGAGGGAATTGTGGGAGGCGAATATGTTTGAAATACATTGTATGCATGTATACAATCTTCAAAGAATAAGTAAAAAAAAATACTACATTTTACAAAAACTATTTAGTGAAGAATCTGAGTGTCTTCAACAGCCAGTCCTGCCCATACTTAATCAGGAGCCTGTGCTCTCTAAAGTAGACCTGTAAATCACTTATTTCTTTTTAAAACTTTTCACTTTAATGCATATGCAACAGCATTCTGTTTGCATGTATGTATTGGAAGCTCATGTGTACAGGTGCCTATGGCCTGAAGAAGGCATCGCATCCTTGGGGAATGAAGGTGCACATGAATATGAGCCACAAAGTGGGTGCTAGGAACAGAATCATGTTCTTCTGCAAGAGCAGCCAGTGAGCGCCCTTAACCACTAAGCTATCCGTCTAGCCTCAATTCATTAATAGGACTTAGATTGAACCACTTTATCATCAATGTGGTGAAGTAGAAATTTAAGGGTTCTTTGGAATTCGACTGGATGGTGTTTTCCTGGAGCAAACATGTGAAGGAGCGTTTTCCTTAAGTAGACACAGGTGAAAGACTAAAGGCAGACTCTTGAAGGAACTTGTAGCTGAAGTAGACACAGGTGAAAAAATGTTCTGCTAAAACAAGCACATGAAAGGACATGTGATGAAGAATCCTTTGCTAACAACGTGCATGTATTTGGTCCACCTTACATTGAGTAGCTGAGCTGCATTTGTCAGGACTCCATAGAGAGGAACGTACCAAGAAACTTCTGCTGTGTGCTGCAGTTTCTGTATGCTTCTATGGACTCAGGCTGGTTGGCAGAATGGTGTCAGTGACCTGTGGAGGACATGTGATGTTTGAAGGGTCTAAATTGGAAGTAGACTTGCTTATAAAGCTAGCTGTGCAGCACTGTGGACCTTGAGTCTTCACTGATCTTATTTGTTGAGAGAGTCACAACTGAGAACCTCTCCTGGCATCCCTCCTTGTCTCTCCTGCTGAGGTCTGTCTTGTTGCCTCTGCTAAGCATTCCCACTGCTGTTGATTCATGTTTGCTATCCACTCCACTGAACTGGACTGCTTCTGGTGCATCTGTGAAGTGTTTGCAAGTGGATGGAGCTGCCACAGCTAACCTGGAAACTGAACTGCTGATTTCCAGGTAACACAGATGGGAGTTGCTCCAAAGAACGTTTCTAAACAGGTCCACTTCACACACACACACACACACACACACACACACATCCTTTCTTTCCTACTACCTCTGGTGTGTGGTGAGCTAAAAGGGAAGTTAAAGTGTACATGAACCATCATTTAAAATAGGCATTTGAAAAAAAATTACAGTTGCAATATGGTGCTTACAGTTCAAGTCAGAACTTGAGCTAAAGCACTGAAATTGAGGACCCCTCATAAACTGAGGGGCTGTAGAATTGTGGAGAAAGGGCTGGACAGGTTTGCGAAGCAGAGAGGTAACAGCCCTCATTGTTAGTTGGCAGGCCATCAGAACACTACGGGCCACTTGCCTTGCTGGAGGCTGACACGGGTTTAGAGTAACAAGCAGTTAAAAATGGATTTTGCCATCAGTTCAAGGCAGTTCTGATTAATGCCTTCCACTCTGTTCAGAAGCAAAGCCAGTTCATTTTCCTTTCAGAAGGCCCCATACCTAGGAGATTCTGTAAATACAGCTCTTAATTTAACTCCCTCGGAGGAATGGCAGCATCTCCCTGAGTCAAATTACTGCCTTTTAGAAGCACTATCTCTCCCTGGTTGCCTCTGCTTCTTCCCTGAACACTCATTAGCCCTCCCCTGGATAGGGAATGGTTTTCTATAAGGCCCTCTAATCTGCGGTGTCCTTAGGTTGAAGGGCATTTGCTCACTGCACCCCATCGGAGTCAGCGGTGATGTATGGATGGAGGAAATATTTCTTTGCCTGTCTTAGCTGTATGCTCATTGCTCTTTCAATAGAGAGGGTGTGATTTTTCTTTCCTCGTTGAGTTCTATTCAGGAAGCAAAGGACATGCATAATTGTCTTCTGCTCCCTAGTATCTTCCTGATGCAAACTGTGCAGAAATCAAGAAATCTCATTTCTGAAGTAAGAATATTTTTCATAATTTATTAAAATGGATTTGGGTTGATCGAAAGGATTACCGGAGAGAGTGGAATAAAACCTGTCTGGGCAGCACAGAAGCCCACTTCCTGGAATGTCACCATGCAGCAGGCTGCCGGCTGACCGATGTCCAGAATGAGCCTTCTGGGACTTTCAGGGAGAAACTGTTTCTCGGATTTCTGGTTTTAGAAGGCATTCATGGCATTGAACTTTTTCTTTCTTTCTTTCTTTCTTATTTTATTTATTTTTTTCGGGTTGCCTTGAAGAATTAAAGAAAATGTCAAAGAACTCTCAGCAGAAGATGCCAGATTCTTCTACTGAGACAATCACAGCAGAGGTCCGATAGCCCTTGTCACAGGGCTGTCAGGCTGTGAAATGCCAGCTACCACACAGCACTGGCTAAGCCTGAACAAGTTCTTTCCCTAGCTTTTTTTTTTTTTTTTTAAGAAAATGAAACAGAAATATCGCCACCACTACCACCCCTACCCCCACACCCACCCTCATCCCCACTCCCACCAGGAAAAAAAAAACAGGTCTGACCACAAAGCATGGAAAGGATGGAGATCCCAAAGGCTGTGAGCTTACCATTTATATATTATTTATTTATTTATTTATTTATTTATTTATTTATTTATTATTAACACTGAGAATTTCATACAATTTATGTGACTCATAAACATACCCTTAACCAACTCTTCCATGATCCAAGTCCCTTCCCTACTCAAAAAATTTGTGGCCTATGCATAAAGAAAAATAAATCTATGAAGTCCACTTTGAGATGTCCATACACTGTGGACTGAATGGCCATCAGCTTCAGTGCTAGAGCCAGGTGTACTCATAAAGAAAACTGACTCACACAGTAGCTATCAATTGCCAGTAGCTCCTCAGCTGTGGATGGTGAGTTCTGCTTCCTTGCCCTCTCCAGTTTTGGATTTTATCTAACCTGAGTTTGCGCAGGGTGCATGCATGCTGTCATAACTGTGCTGAGTTCAGATGTGTAACTGCCCTATTGTGTCCAAAAAAACATCTTGTCAATGCTTTTGCCAAAATAACTATATTCATCATCAATCTCATTCAGATTGGCTTTGCCCGAAAAGGGAGAGTGGAATAATCAACGCTACCTTCTCAGTCACCAGCATCATAGCCTACCTGTGATCGCAGAGGTTTAGATTTTATAGAACTAGGAAGAAAACAAGCCAAGAATTCTGACTGCCACCACTGCAAAGTCAGACCAAACTCAGAGGAGGCAGGGTTTTGTCTCTAGATGCCAATGGAGGAGACTCACCTGACTGAAAACTAAATAGAATCAAGCAAATTATTCCCTTCACCCCACATAAGAGCTCATTGTTTCCTAGTTGTGTTGCTGTTGAAAAGGTGTTCAACTCTGAAGTACCTTGGTTTCCTTACTGGAAAAGAAAGACAATAGTTTATCTGGTGATAAACTTAAGTCCTTGTGCTAACAAGGCAAGCATGTAAGTGCTGGGGAGTCACTTACATGCTTGCCTTGTTAGCACAAGGTCTTAAATTTATCACCAGAACTGTTCAAAGCAAAACAAAAAGAACCAGATACTAAGTTCATAATTGCAATCCCAGCACTAGAGAAGCATAGGGAGGGGAATACCTGAGGCTTGCTAGACAGCCATCTCAGCCAACTGGTGCATTCCCAGGCTTTAAGACACATCCAAGCACATATACATACGTGCTTGAATGTGTACACTCTGCATGTCTGTGCACACGCACTCGCATGCACACACACACACACACACACACACATTTAAAATAGTATCTATATACTGTAAGAGATGTTAGAGAATTTTCTAGATACCTAGCACATTGCCTGAGACATAGATAATTCTATTTAAGCCTTACCTGCTAACCATTGGTCTTTCCTATCTAAGCATGTCACTTTGCAACCACAGATACACATGTGCATGGAAGTCTGAGTGCTTATATTCACAGCCAACCTCTATCTCCCTTTCCACTGTGGCTATATGTACAGTTCTCATCACCTGAGCCGCTCAGCTCTAAGTGTGACTGGACACTGCTGCTTCTTCAAGGTAGCCTATGGTACAAATGATTTAGTTGTCTGTTGGCACAGGTCCTTAATGCTCCCTAGCACAACCTGTGTGAAAATGAGTTGACCAATTAAGTAATGCCTTCAGAACACGTAGGAAGCTAATTTAGTTTGAAAATAGTCTAAATAGACTGAGCCATTTAATTGAAGCACACACACACACATACACACACACACACACACACACACACACACGTATATATGTATATATAATGTAATTTATAATTGTTTATATAAATTCATTAATTACAAGCCTTTTGTCTTTGATAATCACAGTCTTCATGGATATATTTCTTATTGGTGGTGGGGGAGGGGGGGGATTCCAGGAGCAGTTTAATGCCTTCACAGTGTTGCAATGAATGAAACTAGAAGAAGTTATTACAAAGGTTTATCCATTTGTAAACACTCTGTCTGATAAGAATGGCATGTTCTAAGAGGGAAATTCTGTGCTCCCCTCTTTGGCCATCAGATTAGTGAAAGTGTGAACCCTGATATTAATCAAGGGCAAGGGACACAGGTGTTATTATGAGGACATTGAAATCACGAAATAATATTAAACCTTCCACGGTGAGGGAGAAAAGAAATAGACAGTAGAAGCAAAATAAAAAGATGGACTGGGTTTGGAAGAGTTGTGCTAAAATGCTTCCTTCCATCTACTGGGAAACAAGTAGCCATTAGATAAGTGAAGCATCCCACTGTACTTTGAAGAGATCCTTTTTGGTACCAAATTTCAAGACATGTTCAGCAATCAAGGTTCTTGAAAGGTAAATATGGGAAGTGGATTGGAACCTGTTTATAGACAGTTTATATGTCTTAGGGGAGAATCTACTACTATTTATTACCCTGCTACATGGACATACCATGAAACCAATTCTTCATATCCATTGGTTAGTGCACCTCTCAACACTCAACAGAGAATCTTCTATTTGCAATAGATGGAGATTAACACAGACCTACACCTAGTCAAGATGGAGGAAAAGATACTTCCAAGTGTCCAGCTCTACATGTAACATCTACATCTAGAGATCATTATAGAAGAGGGCAGAAAGAGTGGAAGACATTTAGGCAGTTGATGACTGTGAAGCTGTGTCTTCTAGACAAAACAGAATAGTTGCAGATATAATCACTCACACCAGGTATCCAGTATACATAAAACCTAAGAAACCCCAGCATGGAAAATGAAGATGGGAAGGAAGTACCACATAACCTGAGGATCTATCTATTTGCAACTGATTACTCCTGAAAGAGGAAAAGTCAGTTTACAGTTAGAGTATGGCCCTGGCAGTTCGTAGACCAAGCTCCTGTGGAAGGCCAGATCCAAGAATGGCACAAATTAGCCACTATAGGTTTCTAAAAACAAAACAAAGCAAAAATCACACAATGCTGAGTTTGCAGGGAAAGGAGGCTAGATCTAGGAATATTTGAGGGATGAATGTGCTCAAAATATAATACGTGAAAATTCCAAGATCCTGATGAAATATTTAAAATAAATTAAAATGGAGAAATCACATATTTCCTTAGAGCTCTCCTACCTCTCTTAGTAAATTCATGGAAAAGATTCCAGCTAAGTCCATGGTCCTACCTTAACCCAGTTCTTACTAGATGTGTTCTCAATCCAACAGCTTAGTGCTTTTATAAACCAAAAAAATTAATCACATTCCTATTTGAAGTCCTTCCAAAAAAAGATCCTAGGTAGCTTAGCCATTAGAATAAATTACAAAGGTTTTGGAATTTAACTTGCTTTCAAATATTATATAAAACATAGTTCTCCATTGCCTCTGCTGGCATTCATAAGATCAATGTACCAGGTTCTTTTGCAAATATCTAGACATCCCTTTAAAATGAAGTAAAATTAAATTAGGTGGAAGATTTTTTTAAAGCATGTATTCATTTCATACTATGAATCTCACACACACACACACACACACACACACACAACCTAAAAGTATGACATGGTGCTATCAATCTTGACGTCATAGAATGTTGTCAGTGTTCATATATCTAGATGAAATTTAGAACTAGAGAGTGCCATGGCTTCAACTGGCTGAAGTGAGATCAAAGCCATAGTCCTGAATCATAGCTGTTCAGATGATCAATGCATGGCTTCTCTAGAGTTCTCTCTTCAGAAATTCAGCCTATTGCATTTCAGGGAAGAAGAATACTGAGGCAAATATGGATGGAGCGATACTTGGTACCGAGCATGCTAGATACATCTGGCAGGTGCCATGGAAACCTTAGCATCTAACCATCATCATGTGCCTTTGAAGCCCTGCAATGGAGACAGAGACAGGTGCTGTTTGTTAGATGCTCGCTCTGAATATATCCATCACCACTTTTCTCTGCTAAACCATAGCTCTCTTATAATTATCCCTCTAAGAGTAATGTTCATTACTGAAAAGTACACAGAAAAAAAAGAGGGATATCCAGAATAAAGACATCCTTTTATTATTGTAGTTTTGAGTTATTAGTTTTTAATGTGACAAAGTAGGCACCTATGCTTTTATTAATACAATACTTTATTTAATGAATAAGATGTCATAGTTAGGTACAATTATAAAGATTTATTCAAATAATAATACTTGGTATCTGCATACAATTTTGAACTCCAAAGTCATTCAGTATTATATTATCTATCATGCATTCCTATATCTGTGAGTCATAGGAAGATGCTCATGTGTAATAGAGAGTAGAGAGTGGTCCTAGGCCACCCTCTAGCAGCAGTAGTAGTAGAACCTGAACAGAACCCATCATTCTTCCTAATTTACAAGTTATAATACAATGGCTTGTTCTGAGTTTTTTTGGGCATTTGACAATCCACAAGCTCTATTATGCAAATACTCATTCCTGAACTTCTCAGAACCAAGGCCATTGTCAGTTCCTAGAGAAACTAGCATTGCCTCAGAAGAGGTTTAGGAGCTCACTGACAATCAATACTGAGTTCAGACTTAAGGAAAATTCAGCATAAATATAAAGTTTTAATTACTCACATTATATTGCGAAAGGAATATTAACATGGGATAGGGTGGATCTGGGAGGAGTCAGGGAAAAGCAGAACTTGAATGTGGTCAAATTATGTTTGATCAAATTCTCAAAGAATTAATTCAAATATTTGTGAAAGTAAGTCACAAAAAATTAATATTAACCCTGCTCTTTTGGAAAATGGAAACCATAAAATGTTTGACAGATGAAAACTTCTAAGAACATCAAACCAGCTTTTAAAATAGAATTACCTCTGACTTTGTGAGAAACTATTCTAAAATGTATTGGGGAAAACAATGTTGCTACTTTCTGCTGGACATTCAAATAAGCAGCACACTGGAGGATGATCTGTTCTGTGTCCACCATGTCAAAAGCCTTAGCACTGAAGACTTGCTTTCTGTATACATGAACCATGACATATGATACAATGGCCATGCTTTGGATTTTGAATTAGCAAATTTCATTATTGAATTAATTATTTACTACATTATTGAATTCACAGAAAGTAAAAGTTAAAACATTAAATGAGTAGAAGGTAGCAACACATAATCAAATCAGGTGATCATGACATTCAACAGAAACACAAGGAGGTAGCTGAGTCAGCTGGAGTTCCTAATTGAGAATCCTGGGCAGAAGGGTTTTCCATCCTTCCCATGGATGAGTTTGCGATTGCCTACCAGCCTGATTCTGCTTCTACACTGAGGGTGTTCAGGCATATTTGATCACCACGAGGACAGAAAGAAAGAAGTGAAGCTTATCCAAATGGGTAAATTTGCAGGATCTCTGCCTCTATGGGCTTGAGTACCAGGGCAAATATATATATGGTTTTCAGTGAAACAGCTCTCTTTTATATGGGCTATATGAACCTTGGAGGGAGGTTTCAGGGTGACTATAATTGTCTGGTACCTACTTGCAAGAAAGTGAATTCCAGGGGCTTGCTGGACACGTCTCTCTATGGATAGAGGAAATTAAACTTGTAATTTGGTCACCAGAGTAGCAAACATATGTATTGTATAGGCTACTGCAAGGGAACATACAGACCCAGAGCACAAAGGGAATAGTCCTAGCTCCTACCAGTCTCAAGACTAGATTTTCAGGGTTTGGACACATCGTGATGTCACTCTTGCTTTAGACTGGCTCCTCCAGTCACATTGCTTTCCCATCCCAGTTTCCCAGAGAAGATGTTTTACTATCGTGTGATTAAATGATAGTAACTTCTGGTGGAAATAGTTTACCACATATCTGTTTTCTAGGGCAAAATGGTTTTTATTTTTGGGCTCTTTGATGTTTTCTTTTCTTCCTGTTAGAGTGAAGGAGATAATTTTCCCCAAGACAGGAAGGTTTTTAGGACATTTTGAAACTAGCATGGTAAGGTCTGACATGTGAGGCTCAATTGCTGCTTCTAGAGCTAGTTGCTCAGTGAGCCTAAATGGCATGTGATATTTTACCTATACAATGTATACTGTAGCTGGAACTGACTTAAATTGATAGAATGATGTAGAAGGTTCTGCACTTACCCATGTCAAGCAATTTGTGGACATCAGTCTAAGGCTGACTCAATTGAACTATTGCCCAAGGATACACACTTGCTCACCTAGATACAGACTACCCTGCTTCTAGACACAAGAGCCATTTCATATACTTGTCTCCTTAGATGACATGACGCCCAAATTCTACTAGCTCAAATTACGAACATTCATGAACACCAATATTTAAAACAACAGAAAAGAAGAGAATGATGAAAGTATGGATAGGATTTGAACTTTGAAAAGCTTTGGAAGGAACAGAAATAAATATTAAGACGGCTGCCCAGAGAGCTGCAGAAGGAGAGAAGCCCCGCGACCATATTTGCTGCCTGCCAGGACAGAAAAGGATCACTAGGTACTGTATCACCCTGAACTTTAGATCTCTGGTGGTGCAAACCTCCAGGGGTCTGCCTTCACTCAGGAACTGAGCACATAGGCAGTTTGTCTGCCAGCCAGACAGGAGTGGGGCCTGTGTCCTGCCCAGAGAGCTGCAGAAGGAGAGAAGACCCGCTGCGATATTGGCTGCCTGCCTGGACAGAAAAGGGTCACTAGGTACTGTATAACCCTGAGCTTTAGATCTCTGGGGGTGCAAACCACCAGGGGTCTGCCTGCTCCAAGGAACTGAGCACATAGGCGGTTCATCTGCAAGCCAGTCCATCACAGGACCTGTGTCCTAGGTGAGAATCAACGGAGGGAGTGACCCCCACCACAATATCTTTGCTCCATAATAGAGCAGACAGAGAACACCTGGTTGACCTTGACAACCTAAGAATAACATTGCTTAAGGCAAGACTCAGCAGGGCTCCAAAGGCACAAAAGAAGAAGGCAGCATATCAGTAAACTGTGCCAGAGGAAACCCAGTCATCCAGTGTTGCAGAAATAACCTTAAAGATCCATAGTAGGTTGAAGCACGAGCCAGTGACAATAAGACCATCTAACACCTGGGAGAACTAGATGGCTAAAGGGAAACATAGGAACATTACTAACAGAAACCAAGGCATTACGGCAGCATCTGAAGCCAATTCTCCAACAATAGCAAGTCCTGGATACCCCAACACACCAGAAAAACAAGATTTAGACTTAAAATCACTGGTCATGATGCTGGTCCAGGAACACATGAAGGACATACTTAAAGAAATTCAGGAGAAAATGAATCAAAAATTAGAAGCCCTTACAAGGGAAACACAAAAATCATTGAAAGAAATTCAGGTGAATACAAAAGCCAATAAGGAGGAAACACAAAAATCACTTAAAGAAATATAGGAGAACTTTGATCAACAGGCAGAAGTCATGAAAGAGGAAACACAAAAATGTCTTAAAAAATTAGACGAAAACACAAACAAGCAAATTACAGAACTGAACAAAAACTTCCAGAATCTAAAAACAGAAGTAGAAACAACTAAGAAAGCACAAAGGGAAACAACTTTGGAGATTGAAAACCTTGGGAAGAAATCAGGGACCATAGACGCAAATATTAACAACAGAATACAAGAGATTGAAGAAAGAATCTCAGATGCTGAAGATACCATAGAAACCATGGACTCAACAGTTAAAGAAAATGCAAAATGCAAAAAGCTTGTAACCCAAAATATCCAGGAAATCCAGGACACAATTAGAAAGCCAAATCTAAGGATTATAGGTATTGATGAGAGTGAAGATTTACAACTTAAAGGGCCAGCAAATATCTTCAACAAAATTATGGAAGAAAACTTCCCTAACCTAAAGAGAGAGATGCCCATGAATATACAAGAAGCCTACAGAACTCCAAACAGACTGGACCAGAACAGAACTACCTTCTGTCATATAATAATCAAAACCCCAAATGTACTAAACAAAGAAAGAATACTTAGGGCAGTAAGAGAAAAAGGGCAAGTAACATATAAAGGAAGACCTACAAGAATTACACCAGATTTCTCACCAGAGACCATGAAAGTTAGAAGATCCTGGGCAGAGCTCATGCAGACTCAAAGAGAATACAAATGCCAGCCGAGACTACTATACCCAACGAAACTCTCAATTACTATAGATGGAAAAACCAAGATATTCCACGACAAAATCATATTTACACAATATCTTTCCACAAACCCTGCCCTACAAAGGATAATAGGGGGAAAACACCATTACAACGAGGGAAACTATACCCTCGAAAAAGTAGGATATTAAGCTTCTTTCATCAAACCCAAAGAAGATAACCGCACTCGTATAAAATTAAAATCAAAAATGATAGGAATCAATAACCACTACTTCTTAATATCTCTTAACATCAATGGACTCAATTCCCCAATAAAAAGACACAAACTAACAGATTGGTTACATAAACAGGACCCTACATTTTGCTGCATACAGGAAACACACCTCAATGTCAAAGATAAAAACTACCTTAGAGTAAAAGGCTGGAAGACAATTCTACAAGCAAATGGTCCCAGGAAACAAGTCGGAGGTGCCATTCTAATATCAGATAAAATTGACTTTCAACCTAATGTCATCAAAAGAGTCATGGAAGGTCACTTCGTGCTGGTCAAAGAAAAAATCCAACAAGAACTCTCAATCCTGAACATCTATGCCCCAAATTCAAAGGCGCCCTCATTCATAAAAGAAATTTTACTAAAGCTCAAAGCACACATTGCACCTAACACAATAATTGTGGGTGACTTCAACACTCCATTCTTACCAATGCACCTATCAGGAAAACAGAAAATAAACAAGGAGATAGTGAAACTAATTGAAGCTTTGGACCAATTCGAGTTAACATATATATATATATATACACACAACTTTTCATCCCAAAGCAAAATAATATACCTTTTTCTCAGTACCTCATGGTACCTTCTCCAAAAGCAATCATATAGGTGGTCACAAGACAGACCTCAACAAATATAAGAAGATTGAAATAATCCCATGCCTCCTTTCAGATCACAATGGAGTAAAAGTGGTCTTTAATAACAATAAAAGCAACAGAAAGCCCACATGCACATGGAAACTGAACAATACTCTACTCAATGATACCTTGGTCAAGGAAGAAATAAAAAAAGAAATCAAAGATTTCTTAGAATTTAATGAAAATGAAGGCACAACATACACAAATCTATGGGACACAATAGCAGTGCTAAGAGGAAAACTCATAGCTTTGAGTGCCTCCAAAAAGAAATTCGAGAGAGCATACACAAGAAGATTAACGAAACAACTGAAAACCCTGGAACAAAAAGAAGTTAATTCACCCAGAAGGAGAAGAAGACAGGAAATCATAAAACTCAGGGCTGAAATCAATCAAGTAGAAACCAAGAGAACCATACAAAGAATCAACAAAACCAAAAGCTGGTTCTTTGAAAAAAATAAGCAAGATAGATAAACCCTTAGACAGACTAACCAAAGGGCACAGAGAAAGTATCCAAATTAACAAAATTAGAAATGAAAGGTAGATATTACAACAGAAACCGAGGAAATTCAAAAAATCATCAGATCCTACTACAAAAACCTGTACTCAGCACAACTGGAGAATCTGGAGGAAATGGACATTTTCTTAGACATGTACCAATTACCAAATCTAAACCAGGATCAAATAGACCATCTAAACAGACCCATAACCCCTAAAGAAATAGAAGGGGTCATAGATAGGCTTCTGACCAAAAAAAGCACAGGACCAGATGGTTTCAAGGCAGAATTCTATCAGACCTTCAAAGAAGACTTAATACCAATACTCTTCAAACATTTCCACCAAATAGAAACAGAAGGAACACTATCCAACTCCTTCTTCAAAGCTACTATTACACTGATACGAAAACCACACAAAGATCCAACTAAGAAAGAGAATTTCAGGCCAATTTCCCTTATGAATATTGATGCAAAAATACTAAGTAAAATTCTTGCCCACCGAATCCAAGAATACATCAAAACGATCATCCACCATGATCAAGTAGGCTTCATCCCAGGGATGCAGGGATGGTTCAATATAAGGAAATCCATAAATGCTATCCACTACATAAACAAACTCAAAGAAAAAAACCACATTATCATTTCAGTATATGCTGAAAAAGCATTTGACAAAATTCAGCATCCTTTCATGCTAAAAGTCTTGGAAAGGACAGGACTTCAAGGCCCATATCTAAACATAGTAAAAGCAATATACAGCAAACTGGTAGCCAACATCAAACTAAATAGAGGGTAACTGCCCCCTCTCTCCATATCTTTTCAATATAGTTCTTGAAGTCCTACATAGAGCAATTAGACAACATAAGGAAGTCAAAGGGATATAAATTGGAAAGGAAGAAGTCAAACTATCTCTATTTGCAGATGATATGATAGTAAATGTAAGTGACACTAAAAACTCCACTAGAGAACTCCTGCAGCTGATAAACAACTTCAGCAAAGTGGCTGGCTACAAAATCAATGCAAGCAAATCAGTAGCCTTTATATACTCAAAGGACATGCAGGCTGAGAAAGAAATTAGGGAAATGACTCCCTTCACAATAGCTACAAACAGCATAAAGTGTCTTGGGGTGACTCTAACCAAGCAAGTGAAAGACCTATATGACAAGAACTTCAGATCTCTGAAGAAGGAAATCGAAGAAGATCTCAGAAAGTGGAAAAATATTCAATGCTCGTGGATTGGCAGGATTAATATAGTTAAAATGTCCATCTTGCCAAAGGCAATCTACAGATTCAATGCTATTCCCATAAAAATCCCAACCCAGTTCTTCATAGAGCTAGAAAGAGCAATTCTCAAATTCATGTGGAATAACAAAAAACCCAGGATAGCTAAAACTATTCTCAACAGTAAAAGAACTTCAGGGGGATTCAATATCCCAGACTTTAAACTTTACTACAGAGCAATAGTGGTAAAAACTGCATGGTATTGGTACAATGTCAGGCAAGCGGATCAATGGAATAGGATTGAAGACCCAGAAATGAACCCACACACCTATGGTCACTTGATCTTTGCCAAAGGAGCCGAAAGCATCCAGTGGAAAAAAAGATAGTCTTTTCAAAAAATGGTGCTGGTTCAATTGGAGGTCAGCATACAGAAGAATGCGAATCAAGCCATTCTTATCTCCTTGTACTAAGCTCAACTCCAAATGGATCAAGGGCCTCCACATAAAACCTGACACACTGAAACTAATAGAAAAGAAACCGTGGAAGACCCTTGAGGACATGGGCACAGGGGAAAACTTCCTGAATAGAACGCCAATAGCTTATGCTCTAAGATCAAGAATTGACAAATGGGACCTCATCAAACTTCAAAGTTTCTGTAAGGCAAAGGACACTGTCAAAAGGACAAAACGTCAGCCAACAGATTGGGAAAGGATCTTCACCAACCTTAAATCCGACAGAGGGCTAATATCTAATATATACAAAGAACTCCAGAAGGTAGAACCCAGAGAACCAAATAACCCCATTAAAAAGTGGGGTACAGAGCTAAACAAAGAATTTTCACATGAAGAACTTTGGAGGGCTGAGAAAAACCTTAAGAAAGGTTCAACATCATTAATCATTAGGGAAATGCAAATCAAAACAACCCTGAAATTTTACCTCACACCAGTCAGAATGGCTAAGGTCAAAAACTCAGGAGACAGCAGGTGTTGGCGAGGATGTGGAGAAAGAGGAACACTCCTCCACTGCTGGTGGGATTGCAAGATGGTGCAACCACTTTGGAAGTCAGTCTGGCAGTTTCTCAGAAAACTGGGCATGACACTTCCTGAAGACCCTGTTATACCACTCCTGGGCATATACCCAGAGGATTCTTCAGCATGCAATAAGGACACATGCTCCACTATGTTCATAGCAGCCCTATTTGTAGTAGCCAGAAGCTGGAAAGAACCCAGGTGTCCTTCAACAGAGGAATGGATACAAAAAATGTGGTATATTTACACAATGGAGTACTATTCAGCCATTAGATACAATGAATTTATGAAATTCTGAGACAAATGGATGGAGCTGGAGAACATCATACTAAGTGAGGTAACCCAGTCTCAAAAGATCAGTCATGGTATGCACTCACTGATAAGTGGATATTAGCTAGAAACTTTGAGTACCCAAGACATAATCCACATATTAAATGATGTCCAAAAAGAATGGAGGAGTGGCCCCTGGTTCTGGAAAGACTCAGTGCAAGAGTATAGGTGAATTCCAGAACAGGGATGGGGGAAGGGGTAGATGGAGGAACAGGGGGAGGGAAGAGCGCTTATGGGACTTGCAGGGAGTGGGGACCCAGAAAACGGGAAATCATTTGAAATGTAAATAAAAATATATCAGTAAAAAAATATTCTATATTATCAATTAAAAAAAACATTAAAAAAACTTAAGAAGTCAACTGCTGGCTTTTAGAAATGTAGAGCATAGGGACTTCAAAGATCCCCTGTACAAGGTGTCAGTGTTCTCCAGTTCTGAAGAGGAGGTTCTCAGAGGGGTTTCTGTAAATCACAAATGAGCCTTCAAGTTTTAAATCTGCACATGTATTATTGCTTCATCTTGATGTGATTAACTACTCTCCAGGAAGTAACTTAAGGGAGTAATCATTATTTTGGCTCATAGTTTAAGGAAACACAGTCTGTCCTAGTAGGAAAGACTCAGCCGCAAGAATGCGAGATGGCTGAGATATGTTACATCCATGTAAGAATCAGTAAGAACTCTGCAGTCTCTAGAGAAAGCCTCCCAGCACAGACTATGCCAGCTCTCAGGTCTCAGACTTAAAGAAGCATAGGAAATTAAGGTCTGTTGTCAACGAGACAACAGTCTCTGCTCCTGCTTTCTATAGCCCACTTTCTCTACAATTCTCTGGGTTTTCATTGGGCCTCTCCAGCTGCCTGCAGAAAGACAGAATTACTACATTTCTTGACCCTTTTCTATATGGACTCTAACTGCCCATAGAAAAGCCACTGTTTGGCAGAGTTGTCTTTATAACTGTGTATCTAGTGGGGGAGAAGTAAGCCAGAACCAAGTGAAATAGGACAGGAGCATGAGCAGCCAACAAGTGAAAACCTTCATCCATGTAGCCTCTGAGGTTAAGCAAGATACCACCAGGAATGGACCTTGGTGAGTAAGGTCCTTCACCACAGGTCAAGGAACAGAATAAATATCGGCAAGCTTGTCTCCTTTTGCAAAAGAATGTCGTCAGCACAAGGTGAAGATGCTGAAAGTGATGTCCAGGCATCCAGGGCAACATAGAAAAGCCTCCTGCCTTACTTTCTAAGTCCATTTAGCATGGAGTATGTTTTGTGAGCATAGTGTCTTACTTTATTTTCCTGTTATTGCAATAAAATATATTGACAAAAGCAACTTAAGGAAGAAAAACTTTATTGTCCTACAGTCCCAAGTTACATTCCATCATTAAGAGAAACTCAAGGCGGTTAGAATTGGAAGTCACTGATCAAATTACATCCTAACTAATTAATGTATGCTTACCACTTCCCAACTTCCTCTCTCCTCTTAGTTCAGAGTCCAGTTCATGAAATGGCACCACCCAAATTCAGTTAATACCTTCCTTAACACAATTAAGAAAACCCCCCAAGGGACCAGAGAAATGGTTCAGCAGCTAAGTGTGCTTACTGCTTTTTTTAGAGGATCAGAGTTTTGTTCTCAGCACATGTATCAGAGGTAACTAATAATAGCCTGTAACTCAACTAGGGGAACTGATTCCCTCTTCAGGACTCCACAATTACTCATTCACCAGTGAGAACACCCACAGGTGAGGGCGGGGCAGAATGAGGGAGAGGGAGAGGGGAAAATGGGAGGGAGGGAGAGAAGGAGTGAGAAAAAATGAGGACATGGAATTCCCTCACAGATGCTTCCCTACCAATCTAGACAATTTCTTACTGAGACCCCCTTGCTAAGACCCCTTCACTAAGATCCCCCTCCCAAGTGATTCTAAATTTGCCACATTGACAATTAAAACTAGCCATCACTTATGGGGATTTCAATTGTGTGGTAGGATATTGTTTAGGATGCCTCAGTGTTCTATGGAACACGTATTTCTCTAGTTTAAGTCTTTGAAATCACTGGAGAGATGACATCTCTCTACAGTGGACATTCTTACATGAGAATGGAAGAGAGAGGGCATTTCTTCCATGAGAAAATCAGGCCTAAAACTAGGGAAATGGTTTCTAAAAGTTTAAAATCCCCCAATCTTCTCCTTCTGTTCCTTCACTGAGGGTAAAGTGAGACCTAGGAATCCATGTGATGCTGATGCTGGTGGACTCACGCCATCCTGTAGGAAACATGGCTCTACGTTCCAACCAAGGGGTGAGAGGAAGGTTGCATCAAGTAGCAGTGTTCTGACAGTGAGATATGATGGGCTGGGCTGGTGTCCGGGGAGATAATGTAAAACGAGATTGAGCTGCCAAGAAAAGTTCATACCATATAGCTAAATCCACCGCACTGATTCTTCAGGAGTCAGGAAGGGCAGGGTATAACTTCCAGAAGGATTTTCTCTTGCAAGTAGATTTGAAAACTAGGAGTCAAATGGAGGCCAGTATTTATTGGTTATGTAGCATCTGACCTTCTGAGCCACCTCTGCTATGAATTAAGAAGAAGACAGCAGCTCTCCATAGCCCTCTGCCCTGTGCCCAGCCTTCAGGAATGCATTCAGGTTAAAAACCAAAGAACAAATCCACAGAGAGGAGACAGGGACCAGCTGAGATTTATTTGAGTGTGTTAGCGTGACATAAGCATGGGTGAAGGCCAGATATGGATTGGTGACTCACTACATTTACATGCAGCCTGTGTAAAATGTTTTCATTTCCGCATCATGGAAGCAGATCTGAAATCCTTCACTCAAATGGTAGAATTTAATTTCTTTCAACAAAAAGTGACCGACCTCCTAGAACAGATTTTGCAAAAAGTCCTCACTTTGACTTCTGCTTAGCTTTCAAATCTAGTTTAAATACTTTCTATTTAATTCCTAAATTAGGGGATAGGAAAAAAAGAACTAAAATGTTGATTTTTACCTCTAGGTAATTCTGTCTCTACCTGCATTGTTTTTTAAATAAAAATGAATTAGAGTTGGTTAATCTTTAGCACTACATAATCCTTTCAAAATAGGCTAGATATTGAATATCCTCTGGAAAAGCCCTGGTTCTGCAAGCTGAATGTCTCCACTTTAGGGAGTCAAAGAGATAAGCAGAGGCTATCTGCCTGAAGGTAACCACGCACTCATGAAGTATTCATTTCCTGTGGGAGTCTTATCATTCCATTAAAGGTATTTTGTAATTGTGTGTGTGTGTGTGTGTGTGTGTGTGTGTGTGTGTGTGTGTGTGTGTGTGTGTGTAGAAGATACAGGACAACATTGACATTTTTCATTTTCCATCATTCTTTTAAATTTGAGACAGAATCTTTTCCTGCAACTTGGGGCTGATAGATTGGTCAGTAAGCTTCAGGGATCCTCCCATGTCAGCCTCCCCACTGATGGTATTGCAATGCATGTCACCATGTCCAATTTTATTATTATTATTATTATTATTATTATTATTATAGGAACCGTTATTGTATTATTTTATTCTTTTTTTATTATTTTATTTAATCTGTTTTTTTGCAGTCCAGATTTTATCCCCCTCCCAGTCCACCCTCTGACTGTTCCCCATCCCATATCTCCTCTCTCTGTCTCTACAAGAATGTCCTCACACCCCATCCCACCAGACCTCTAAAATCCCTGGGGCCTACAGTCTCTTAAGGATTAGGTGCATCTTTTCTGACTGAACCCAGACCTGCCAGTCCATACAACTGCTGTATAGGTGTTGGGGCCTCATATCACATGGTGTATGCTGCCTGGTTGGTAGTCCAGTGTCTGAAAGATCTTGGAAGTACAGGTTAATTGAGACTGCTAGTCCTCCTACAGGGCTGTCCTCCTCCTTAGCTTCTTCCAGCATTTCTCTAATTCAACCACAGGAGTCAGCAGCTTCTGTCCATTGGTTGAGTGTAAGTATCTATATCTGATTCTTTCTGCTGCTTCTTCCCTCTCCCAACCATAGGGTATTTCATCTAAGGTTCCTCCCTTTGAGTTCTAAAAGTATCTCACCTCCGGGGTCTCTGGTACATTTAGGAGTGTCTCCCCCCCCACCTCCTACCTCCTGAAGTTTCCAGTTTCTATTTGTTCTGAAGGCTCACAGGGATCCAGTCCTTTCCCACCACCCAATACCTGATCATGTTCTTGAATGGCTGATAAGAACCTAAAGAAATGCTCAAAGTCCTTAGAGATCAGAGATTTGCAAATCAAAATGACCCTGAAATTCCACCTTACACCAATCAGAATGGCTAAGATCAAAACCTCATGTGTGACAGCACATGTTAGAGAGGATGTGGAAAAAGAGAAACACTCCTCCATTGCTGGTGGGATGGAGTACAACCACTGGTACACAACAAACTGGTACAACCACTCAGGAAATCAATCTAGAGGTTCCTCAGAAAATTGGAAATAGATCTACTTGAAGACCCAACTATACCACTCTTAGGAATATACCCAAAAGATGCCCCAACATGCCACAGGGGCACGTATTCAACTATGTTTATAGTGGCCTTGTTTGTGATAGCCAGAGCTGGAAACAATCCAGATGTCCCATGACAGAAGAATGGATACAGAAAATATGGTTCATTTACACAATGGAATACTACTCAGCTATTAAGAATGAGGACATCCTGAGTTTTGCAGGCAAATGGATGGAACTAGAAAATATTATCCTGAGTGAGGTAACTCAGACCCCAAAGGACATGCATGGTATGTACTCACTAATAAGTGGATATTAGCCAAAAAAACAAGTATAGAATACCCAAGATAGAGTCCATAGAACTAAAAAAGTCAATGAGCTGAAGGGCACAAGTGGTGATACCTCAGTCAGTCCCACTTGGGAGGGAGAAGAAATCAATCACAAGGGGAGAGGGAGGGACCTGAGTAGAAAGGGGGATATGTCCAGCCTTTTAATGTGCTTTCTGAGGATGGAATGTAGGTGCTTACTCTTGCAAAACAAGAACTTTTCTGAATAATTATATTCCAGCCCCTCTACAAACTTTATTATACAAATTGTATGGTTGTCAGAGTTTTTGATCCAATATTGCTTTTTCATGTTCATAATCAAGATCAAATCAGGTAGTATAGAGATTCTCTTGACCATGGAGAGAATCTAGAGACTCTTATCTTAACCTTATACAGTGAAGAGTCCAAAGCAAATGAAGACCCATGGATATGAGATTATCTTCATAGTATCTGCATGACCAAGCTACACATTCATGTGGTACATGTGTGAAAAATATTTATTAAGTCACTGTTGCTTCCTGAATTGAGATATATCAATGAGATGAGTGTGACCTTATGATTTTTATACACCATATTCCCATTCATCATCTTCAATTTGTTCCTTCAAGAAAAGTTGAGATGCTTGAGGTAGATTTCTTCAGAAGCTCAGACTATATCTAAGCTCCAATAGACCAAGGAGCTTGTAAGTCATGGGACTTAGTAGTAAGGGTATGTTAACAGGCACAGGTGCCTGTTTAATGAAGGCCTTCAATGCATGAGAATAATCCCAGCAGGATCCACATTGTGTGCATGATTCCCCATAATTACTGGTCACTTCCCAATACTGTCTTAATCTGGATAATGAAAAAGGACACAGAGCCAATTACAGTGGAAGCTCCCTTTTCATTTTGTTGTATGACCTTTAGTCAAGAATAAATTAAGAAATTACTGTCATTAAGATAAAATAAGTTTCCCTGGAAGACAGCAAAGGAATTATTTGGCAAGCAAGGGGTGGAATACAGATGTTCCCCAAATTAAATATTGATAGCAGGTAGGTCTAAGAAAAGAAAGAACTGATTTCATTTCTTGTGGAAATCAGTGTGCTGAGATGTTATCAATGAATAATCTGAGCATATCCCCCACATGTTTAAACAAACCATGAAAAGATGCTTAAGGACTTTCTTGGCAGTTTTGATGGAAAATGAAAGAGGTTTATAAGGTTTATGTCAATCATCACTATTAAAAGAAAATAGTCTCACGAACTCACTGAATGTAGGGAAAGTTTATCCTCTACTTCATTTTTAAACTTAATTTCACAAGTACTTTAAGTTTGTTGAAATATAAATAGTAGACTTCAGCCTGGGAAGAAGATAGGCTAAGTGAAGATCTTCAACCCTCCCTCAGTTTCTAAACCCAATCCCCCTAGCTCTATACCCAGCTCTGTAGCAGAATACCAGCTGCAATCTTCCCTTCCTCTCTGACCCCATCTCCAGTAGATAACCTCAATCTTTTCCTCCAAATTTCCTTTTCCATATTAATTTCACGATCCCAGCCTCCAATACTGGGAGGCACTGCTTGGGAACAGTTCTGGAAGAAAAATTCCAGAAAATCAACGGTACCATGAAAAGATAAAATATATGAGTAAAAGGGATAGAGGAAGGAGAAGAAATGAAGATCAAAGGAGCAGAAAAACTTTTCAACCACACCATAGAGAAAAGTTTCCCTAAGCTAAAGAAGGACAACCCAGATATCCCTCAACAGAGTAATAGATACAGAAAATGTGGTACATTTACACAATGTGTACAGAGCCATATTGGGGCAGTCTTGCACTTGGTCAGAGTTTGACTTTGGTCAAGGTTAACTTCTCCCAGTTAGCCAGGATCCTGCTCCACCTAGGGTGGAGCGCTTGTAGTAAAGGTTAAGTTCATTGTTCCTCCAGGTATAGGGATTCCTGAATTAAACAGGTGACCCACCCAGCTGCCGGAGCAGTCAAGACGAAGACCTCCAAGAGAAGCTAGACAACTTCCACCGGAACTCAGCCTGGAGTCTGGGGGGAAGGGTTTGCCCAAACTGTTATAAGGTCTGGCGCCATTAAAGTTTACGGCTTTGATCAGTGAACATTGACTTGGCCGTACGTTCTTTTCGCCGCTCTTCCCTATGACCCCAAAATTCTCTCAACAGGTAACCCGGTTTTCATGTGGCTGCGGGCAGCTACATACTGGCGCCCAACGTGGGGCGGCCTGCCACGAGAGAATTTCCTGAGGTAGCCCTATCCAGCGAAGCTTCGCAGAAAAAGGTGAAAATTAATGGTATTCGCACGGTAAGCAACATAGAGGTTAAAACTAGCGCTAGTGAATTCGTGTCTATTGTTGTGAGTGCAGGAATGGATACAGTTTTTCAAGCATACTGTGTGGACCCAGCGCAGGACTGCTTGGGTTGATAAGATAGGGAAATATGGGGAAGGAATTTGGTAGGCATTTGCCCAAAGCTCGTAAGAGCTGATTTCGGCGAAAAGAAAGGGGTTTTTAAAAATAGGCATATGTCCACAGCTTCTAAGAGCTGTTTAAAGAGGAAAATGGATGCAATTGCTTAACAAGCACGCTTAACTTTCTGTGTATCTTTCCGTGTTTGTCCCGGTGCACCGACTGTCTGTCTATGTGTATGTTTATGTCCTCTCTGTGTCTTTGTGTGAATGACTGTTTCATGTTAAAAAGAAAAAATTGGTAAAGATTACATCTGCTGGTAACCTCTTGAGCTAGCCACAGTTTGTGTGGGGATTGATTCAAAGCCACGCTGCAGCAGCGTAGCTCACTCACCCAAGACAGAAACATGGCTGGGGAAAAAGCCGCTCTTAAAAGCCCAGAAACCTCAAGATTTGGGAAGACCTTGGTTTGGCTTGTGAAATTCATGTAGTCGCTTTATACTTGCTTCTAATTGGTTTTAATGATATAAGGCTTTACATTTCCTGACTAAAGAGTTATAAATTAATTGGTTATTATGTAAAAGGTATAGTGTTATTAAGAAAAGGTTAGTTTAAAACTGGTGATTCAGTGTTAGAGCTATCTTAACTAACTACACGTGGCCTAACGCCACTCATGCCTTGTTCTTGTTTATAATTGGATTTAAAGGTATATTTTGCATGACTTGACTATAGAGTATTGGCTTAAGTCACTGGACATGATTTAAAAGGTATAATGTTATTAACAAATGTTAGGTGAAAGCTGGTAGTTTAGGGTAGTCGCCATTTTTAAACAAACACGTGGCACGACGATTAAGGCTGGTAGTTTAGGGTAGTCGCCATTTTGAACACCACGTGGCATGACGCAATCCAGGAAATACAGGCCTTTGGGACGCTCCTAAATTGGCATGGTGTTTCATGTGAATCTTGGCCTGGAGATTAGACTTAATGAAGATTAAGATTTAAAATATTGTCTCTTTAATAAGTTACACTGTTATACACTTGAACATAAGAACTGGCATACAAACCTTGTGCTGTAAATATGTGTTTGCCATTAATTTTAAAGAAAATAGATTGTTTAAAATTGAGATTTGCTTCCAAAATTACAATTGTGCTCTAATATTGCAAGAAAACATTGAGTTACAATAAAAATCAGTGTGTCATTGGCTACAGTTTTCAGTTTGCAGGCTCGTAATTGTTAACATTTTGTAATTAAGATAATTTTGAGAGTGATGCAGCTATGGGTTTTAGAGGCCCATTGCCACTTTTCCACAAGTTTATAGGCTACAATGGTAGGAGCAAAATTTAACCCTCCAAGATTAAAAAGGATATCTCTGTAGAAATGTATTTGATATCAAGTAGGTTCCTTCGACCTTGAAATTACAGGTTTCTTTTGTTTAATCCTGTCTTAGTTAAAAGGCTCAGGTCTAGTCCTTGCCAAGGACTAAAGGTGGATCCTAGGGCAGATAAAAAAAAAAAAAAGTGTTTTGTCTCTGTTTCAATACTAGAAGTTAAGATCTTAAAATTTTCAGTGTATAATGTTCATAGAATGTTACAGGCCCTTGCTCCTATAGACTTTTAGAATTTTTAGGTAAATGGCTTTCAAAAGTTGTTAGGATATATTAATTGGCTTTATCTTATTTACCTCATTTTAAGCTTGCCACAGAAGGTCTTAAACCTCTGTTTTCAAGGTAGGAAACGTTTGTTCCTTGCTTCAAGCAACAATCAAATTTATTATTAATGGTTGGTCTATTACATGGCAAGCATTTTTAGGCAAAATTAATAATTGTTATCCAAAAGATAATTTGTACTATCAGATCACATGTTTATTCCTTTAAGTTTCTCCCTGCTTCAACACAGATACCTGAATTGGGTGCTATAGCAGCTATTTTCAAGATGTTAAAGGTCAAGCTTTTAATAATAGTAGATATACATAGCTCATGGTTTATAATTGCTTAAAATTGGTCCATTTTTAATACTGCTAATTCTTAATTTCTACAGTTTATACAAATGTGATTCAAATTTCTAAGAACAAAGGATATGTTCTCTAAATGACTGTCCTTTAGGTATTTGAAATAATTTTATATTTTGTGCACATCAAATTGTAAAGATTTGTTCTTGATGTCCTCAGTTTCTACCTCTACCACGTAATGGTGTTAATCCTAGAGGACTTAGTTATTACAGATAAATGATATTCATATTTCTAATTTAAAAGATTAAAAAAATATGTGCATGTGACTAATGATTCATTTTTAGGCTGTCTAGTTACAACTGCTCTAACAGAAAAACCAACTAAAAATGCTATGTTTATTTTATATAATTACATAGTTATTGCCTATGTTATGGTTTATACTTTGTGTTCCAACTTAAATTAATAAAACAATATCTTCTTGGAAGAAAGAAAAGAGGGGAAATTGTGTCCCTGTGCATATAATTTAAATTATGCTTGCATGTTTAAAAAAAAAATTTTTAAAAATTTGGATGCCAAGAAACTCCTTGCTAAATGTATATGACATCTTGTAATTAGGCATATTGATGTCTAGGTGAAATGAAGGAATTCACTTACTAACATATGCCATGATCCTGATTTAATATTGGGGGAGAAGGCATGTCCTCTGTTTTTTCCACAGAATGCGGCAGAAGATATGCTGACTGTGTTTGCTGAATGCCCAGACCATGGTAACATAAGAGCTATATTGGGTATATGTTCTTGACTTACCTCAATTGTTAAATGTCCCAGGTTAGATAAATTGCCTAGCTTCAAGCTTTTAGACTTTGTGGGACAGAACATGGAGACTGTTATGCTAGCTTAGGAAAAATTAATTAGAAGAGTTAAAATGACTCTTCTCCTTATTGTGCTCAGCTGACTCAACCATAGACTAGTCTAGAAATAATTCCAATATTGAAGATTCCAATTTTGAAGATGGCTAACAATCTTCAGCCAGCTGTGTTAATTTAACATATAGTCTCCACTTTTCCTGAGAAGTAACAGCTTAATTCTTGATTCACAAGGCTACCTCTCCCACCTCAGAGGCCAAGCTTTGGATCCTTAAAGTTGTTAATTTACAACTGAATTGGATACTTCTGGGACAAGTTAATCCTATTCCACCTTTAACTCTTGACCTTGTCTGTTAAGCAGACTGGCTGTCTCCACCCAGGCTCACCTGGATGGAGAGATTACATGTCTGTTAAAGACACTTGCAGACCCCCCTGGCTTCAAAACTTACACAAGTGGATCTCCAAAGAGGGAGCCACATAGAACTCAGATCTATGTGTGTTTGTTTTTGAACAAACATGGGTACCAGCGAGACGTGCGAGGCAAAGCACTGCATGGGGAGGTGAATTTCTGCTTCTGAGTCCCCAGGAAGTACACCTAATTGCATAGGGGTTAACGTCGAGAGGCTGTCCTTAAAATAATAAGGGAGCCTATTACCCCTCCTCTGAAAAAGACGTTATACAATATTTAAGAGGAATTACGGTCAATGCTTCCCCTCCTGGTTAAGGCCCGCCTTCTTATGAAGGATATTTATCCACTTGTTTTCTACCTCCTCGTGTTCAAATTAATAAAAAAAGGGAGGACATGTACAGAGCCATATTGGGGCAGTCTTGCACTTGGTCAGAGTTTGACTTTGGTCAAGGTTAACTTCTCCCAGTTAGCCAGGATCCTGCTCCACCTAGGGTGGAGCGCTCGTAGTAAAGGTTAAGTTCATTGTTCCTCCAGGTATAGGGATTCCTGAATTAAACAGGTGACCCACCCAGCTGCCGGAGCAGTCAAGACGAAGACCTCCAAGAGAAGCTAGACAACTTCCACCGGAACTCAGCCTGGAGTCTGGGGGGAAGGGTTTGCCCGAACTGTTATAAGGTCTGGCGCCATTAAAGTTTACGGCTTTGATCAGTGAACATTGACTTGGCCGTACGTTCTTTTCGCCGCTCTTCCCTATGACCCCAAAATTCTCTCAACAGGTAACCCGGTTTTCATGTGGCTGCGGGCAGCTACACAATGTACCAGCTTTTAAAAACAATAATTTTATGAAATTCACAGACAAATGGATGGAACTTGAAAATATCGTGAGTGAGGTAACCCAGTCACAAAAGAACACCCATGGTATGTACTCACTGATGAGTGGATATTAGCCAAAAAGAAGTTCAGAATACCCACAATACAACTCACAGCCCATATGAAACCCAAGAAGAAAGAAGATCCCACCAAAGTGTATATGCTACAGTACTACTCAGTGGGGGGAAGAGAATAATCTCTGGGAAGTAGAGGGAGAGAGGGATCTGAGAGGGAGAGAGGAGGGGGAGGAAAAAAGAGGGGCCAGTTCAGATACCAGAGGAGATGGGTGATTTGTACAAGAGGGTCATGAATTTGAAAGTGTGTAGCAGTCAGGGACAGGGAACTGGCAGTAGACACTAGAAAGTCCCAGATGCCAGGGACCAAAGATATTCCCAGGATCCAACAGGGAGGACTTATACCAAACAAACCCAACAAGGAGAGAGAGAACCTGTAGAGACCATATCTAGTGGATAGGCACAGCCCCCAGTTGAGGGATGGGGCCACCTGCCCACCTCAAAAATATTAATCCAGAATTTCTTCTGTCAAAAGGAAATACTGGGACAAAGAGTAGAGCAGAAACTGAAGGAAAGACCATCGAGAGACTACCCTACCTAGGGATCCATCCCATCTGCTGACATAAAGCCCAAACACTATTGCTGATACCAAGAAGTGCTTACTGACAGGAACCTGGTATAGCTGTCCCATGAGGTGCTCTGCCAGAGCCAGACTAATACAGATGCAGATGTACACAGCCAAACATTGGACTGAGTGTGAGGACCCCAATGGGGATGTTAGGGCAAGGACTGTAGGAGCTGAAGGGGTTTTTAACCTCATAGGAAGAACAACAATATCAAACAACCAGAAACCCAAGAGCTCCCAGGAACTTAAACCACCAACCAAAGAGTACACATGGCTCCATCTGGGTATATAGCAGAGGACTGCCTTATCTGGCATCACTGGGAAGGGAGGCCTTTGGTCCTGTGGAGGCTTGATGACCCAGGATAGGGGAACGCTAGGCTGCTTAGGCAGGAGTGGGTTGGGGAGCACCCTCATAGAGGCAGGGGTAGTGAGGAGGGGATAGGCAGCTTGTGGAGGGGAAACTTGGAAGGGGAATAACATTTGAAATGTAAATAAATAAAATAACCAATAAAACAATAAAAATAAAAGAAATAAAAATATTTTATAAAAAGGAGATATTTATAAAGAAGCATATAGAACACCAAATAGACTGGACCAAAATGAAAGTCCCTTGACACAATCAAAATACTAAACATGCAGAACAAAGAGAATTTTAAAAACTACAAGGGGAAAAGACCAAATAACAGAGACAGGTAGACCTATTAGAATTATATCTGACTTCTCAGTGAAGTCTCTAATGGGCGTATAGAGATGTGCTGCAGACTCTAAGAGACCACAGATTCCAGCTGAGACTACTATATGCAGCCAAATTTTCAGTCACAATAAATGAAGAAAATAAGGCACACCTTGATTAAACAAAATTAAACAATAGCTATCTAAAAATCTATCCATTCAGAAGGCATTAAAACGAAAATATCCAATTTTCTGAGGAACCATCAAACTAATTTCCAGAGTGCTTTTACCAGCTTGCAATCCCAACAGCAATGGAAGAGTGTTCCTCTTTCTCCACATGCTCTACAGCCTCTGCTGTCCCCTGAGTTTTTGATCTTGGCCATTCTGACTGGTGTGAGGTTGAATCTCAGGCTTGTTTTGATTTGTATTTCCCTGATGATTAAGGATGTTGAACATTTCTTTATGTGTTTCTCAGCCATCTAGTATCCCTCAGTTGAGAATTCTTTGTTTAGCTCTGTACCCCATTTTTAATAGGGTTATTTGGTTCTCTGGAGTCTAACTTCTTGAGTTCTTTGTATATAGTGTGTATTAGTCTTCTGTTGGATGTAGGATTGGTAAAGATTTTTTTCTGAATCTGTTGGTTGCTGTTTTGTCCTATTGACAGTGACCTTTGCCAGAGAGAGAGAGAGAGAGAGAGAGAGAGAGAGAGAGAGAGAGAGAGAGAGAGAGAGAGAGAGAGAGAGAAATGTCAACCTAAAGAGGTTAACCATACCAAATAAATCACAAATAATCCCAGACTAGCAAATCAAGAAAGGAATACACATGAACACACACACACACACACACACACACACACACACACACACACACACCACCAACACAACCACCATCACCACTACTACAACAAAAATATCAATGACAGATATCATCTTGGGTAAAAGGATGGAAAAATATTCAAAGCAAAAGAACTAAGAAGCAAGCTATAGTACCCATTTAATATTTAATAAAATATTCTCCAGCTCCATCCATTTGCCTAAGAATTTCATGAATTCATTGTTTCTAATGGCTAAATAGTACTCCATTGTGTATATATACCACATTTTTTGCATCCACTCTTCTGTTGAGGGATACCTGGGTTCTTTCCAACTTTTGGAAATTATAAATAGGGCTGCTATGAACATAGTGGAACATGCATCCTTATTACATGCTGGGGAATCTTTTGGGTATATGCCCAGGAGTGGTATAGCAGGATCTTCTGGAAGTGAGGTGCCCAGTTTTCGGAGGAACCACCAGATTGATTTCCAGAGTGGTTGTACCAATTTGCAACCCCACCAGCAAATGGATGGAGCTGGAGAATATCATACTAAGTGAGGTAACCCAGACTCAAAAGATGAATCATGGTATGCACTCACTAATAAGTGGATATTAACATAGAAAGCTGGAATACCCAAAACATAATCCACACATCAAATGAGGTACAAGAAGAACGGAGGAGTGGCCCCTTGTTCTGAAAAGACTCAGTGAAGCAGTATAGAGCAAAATCAGAACAGGGAAGTGGGAAGGGTTGGATGGGAAAACAGGGGGAGGGAAGGGGACTGATAGGACTTTCGGGGAGTGGGGGTCCAGAAAAGGGGAAATCATTTGAAATGTAAGTAAATATATCAATAAATTAAAAAAAATAGAAAAACAAGTAAAAAAAAGAATTAAAAAAATTTAATAAAATATATACTTCAAACCAAAACTAATCAGAAATGATAGAGAAGGATACCATTTACTCATAAAAGGAGAATCCACCCAGAAGATATTATAATTCCTTCCCCCTTTTATTGAAATAGAATATTTTTTCATACTATTTATTCTGATTACAGTTTCCCCCTGTTCTACTCCACCAAGTTCCTCACTGCCTTCCCTCACATCTGGATCCACTCCCATTTTATCTTTCATTAGAAAATAGACTAGACAAGGCTGTCCTCTCTCTCCATATCTTTTCAATATAGTACTTGAAGTTCTAGCTAGAGCAATTAGACAACATAAGGAGGTCAAAGGGATACAAATTGGAAAGGAAGAAGTCAAATTATCACTATTTGCAGATGACATGATAGTATACTTAAGTGACCCAAAAAACTCCATCAGAGAACTCCTACAGCTGATAAACAACTTCAGCAAAGTGGCTGGTTATAAAATAAACTCAAGCAAATCAGTTGCCTTCCTATACTCAAAGGATAAGCAGGCTGAGAAGGAAGTTAGGGAAATGACACCCTTCACAATAGCCACAAACAATATAAAGTATCTTGGTGTGACTCTAACCAAATAAGTGAAAGATCTATACAACAAGAACTTCAGATCTCTGAAGAAGAAAATTAAAGAAGACCTCAGAAAATGGAAAATCTTCCATGCTTGTGGATTGGCAGGATTAATATAGTTAAAATGGTCATCTTGCCAAAAGCAATCTACAGATTCAGTGCAATCCCCATCAAAATCCCAACTCAGTTCTTCACAGAGTTAGAAAAAGCAATTCTCAAATTCATCTGGAATAACAAAAAACCCAGGATAGCTAAAACTATTCTCAACAACAAAAGAAATTCTGGGGGAATCAGTATCCCTGACTTCAAGCAATACTACAGAGCAATAGTGTTAAAAACTCCATGGTATTGGCACAGTGACAGGCAGGAGGATCAATGGAACAGGATTGAAGATCCAGAAATGAATCCATACACCTATGGTCACTTGATCTTTGACAAAGGAGCGGAAAATATCCAGTGGAAAAAAGATAGCCTTTTTAACAAATGGTGCTGGTTCAACTGGAGGTCAGCATGTAGAAGAATTCAAATTGATCCATTCTTATCTCCTTGTACTAAACTCAACTCCAAATGGATCAAGGACCTCCACATGAAACCAGGCACACTGAAAGTAATAGAAAAGAAACTGGGGAAAACCCTTGAAGACATGGGCACAGTGGGAAAGTTCCTGAACAGAACACCAATAGCTTATGCTCTAAGATCAAGAATTAACAAATGGGACATCATAAAATTACAAAGATTCTGTAAGGCAAAGGATACTGTCAAAAGGACAAATCAGCAACCAACAAATTGGGAAAAGATTTTCACCAACCCTACATCTGAGAGAGGGCTAATATCCAATATATATAAAGGACTCAAGAAGTTAGACTCTGGGGAACCAAATAACCGTATTAAAAAATGGGGTACAGAGCTAAACAAAGAATTTTCACCTGAAGAAATTCAGATGGGCGAGAAGCACCTTAAGAAATGCTCAACATCATTAGTCATTAGGGAAATGCAAATCAAAACAACCCTGAGATTTCACCTCACACCAGTCAGAATGGCTAAGGTTAAAAACTCAGGAGACAGCAGGTGTTGGCGAGGATGTGGAGAAAGAGGAACATTCCTCCACTGCTAGTAGGGTTGTAAGATAGTACAACCACATTGGAAATCAGTCTGGCAGTTTCTCAGAAAACTGGACATGACACTTCCGAAGGACCCTGTTATACCTCTCCTAGGCATATACCCAAAGGATTCCCCAGAATGCTATAAAGTTACATGCTCCATTATGTTCATAGCAGCCTTATTTATAATAGCTAGAAGCTGGAAAGAACCCAGATGTCCCTCAGTGGAGGAATGGATACAGAAAATGTGGTATATTTACATAATGGAATACTACTCAGCAATTAAAAACAATGAATTCATGAAATTTTTAGGCAAATGTTTGGATCAGGAAAATATCATCCTAAGTGAGGCAACCCAATCACAAAAAGAATACATATGGAATGCAATCTCTGATAAGTGGATATTAATTAGCCCAGAAGCTCTGAATACCCAAGGCACAATTAGCATAACAAATGACTCCCATGAAGAAATAAGGAGAGGGTCCTGATCCTGGAAAGGCTTGATCTAGCATTGGAGGGCAGGACAGAGAAAAAGGAGAGAGGTGATTGGAGAATGAGTGGAGAGAAGAAGGTTTATGGGACATATGGGGAAGGGGGAACTGGGAAAGGGGAAATCATTTGGAATGTAAACAAAGAATATAGAAAATAAAAAAATATAATTAAAAATAGAAAAGAAAAGAATGATGTTCTAAAACATAAGAACAAAAATGTAATGATGATGATGATAATAATAACAACATATAGTAAGATAAAACAAAAACCATTGCATCAAATTTAGACAAGGCACACCAACAGAAGAAAAAGAGTCTAAGATAGAAACTCATTCCCATACTCCACAGTTCCATAAAAATACTAAACTGAAAACTGTAATATATTCACAGGACCAGGAGCAGAACCATACAGGTGATATACTTGCTGCTTCAGTCCCTGTAATTTTCTATGATTTTTGCTCTGTTGATTTAGGGAGAGTTGTTTTCCAGGTGTCTTCCATACTTTCTGGCTCTATCACTTTCTCATTTTGTGCCTCCACTTCCCTGGGGTTTTTTGAGCTCTGAGGAGAGGAATTTGATATTCATGAAGATATACCCTTTAGAGTTCTCTGTTCCAATCACTTTCCCTCTCCTTCTCTTCTTTCTGTCTCTGTCTCTGTGTGTGTGTGTATGAGTATGTGTAACTGTGTGTTTGCAAGTGTGTGTGTGAGAGTATGTGTGTGTGCAAGTGTGTGTGTATGTGTGCAAGTGTGTATGTGTGCAAGTGTGTGTATGTGAGTGTGTGAGTGTGTGAGTGTGTGTGTGTGTGTGTGTGTGTGTGTGTGTGTGTGTGTGTGTGTGTGTAACATGTCTAGCTATGAGTCTCTCCATCTGTTCCTATCTGCTGCAGGAGGAAGCTTCTCTGATGATGACTGAATAAGGCACTGATCTATGACTATAGCACAGTATTATTAGGAAACATTTTATTCCTGCTTTCTTTTCTTTTTTTTTCCCTTACTCTCTTTTTTAGACCAGATGTGTTTTGTCTTCCCCTAGGTCTTTGGGATATTTAATCTGTTTCTTGGTCACCCAAGGAGTATTGAGTATAGTTTACTTCTTGTGGCCTTCAGTTAAATCAGGCATCAACTGGTGATTTCCCCCAAGCTTTGTACCATTGCCTTAGTATTATTTGCAGGCAGCACAGTATTGTAGCTTAAGGGGTTTGTAACTGGGTTGGTGTTTCTGTTCTTTTTTGATAGTCTTCAGAATACTTTCCCTTACAAAAGACACTAAAACATGGGAGTGAAGTTCTATGATGGCACCAGCTTGACACCCCCATGTTAAATGAGTTTTGTGGGTGTTGTTATGAATGGGGACTTGTCTGTCAATCTGTGGAGAACAAGTTACTGGTTTGGCAACAGTCTGGGTTGTTTCAGGGGATTTTTATGGATCTCTTTGGCCAACAGCACAATTCCACTTATAGTTCTGGAAGCTTCATTTGGTGATAAGAGATGTCCAGCTGTGACTCTGTCTCCCCTATTATTTGGAGAATTCGTTGGGAATTCATGCTAGCATACCTTAAATTATTCCACAAAATAAAAACAGAAGAAACATTGTCCAGATTATTTCATGAGTCCAGAGTTACCCTAATACCCAAACCACAAAAAGACCCAATAAAGAAAGATAATGATAGAACAATGAACCTTTATGAATGTTCTTTTATGAACACAGATGCAAAAGTTCTTAATAAATATATGGGAACCAAATCCCCCCAAAAATACCCAAAAGAGTATCCACTATAATCAAGTAAGATGCCAAGATGATTCAACATACTTAAATCTGCCATACAAACCACCATATAAACAAACTGAAAGACAAAAACCACATGGTCATCTCATTGCATGCAGAAAATGTCTTTGACAAAAATCTAGTAGCCCATCATGATAAAAGTAGAAAATCAATTGACTAACTTTGCTGAAACTAAGTAGACTAGTCCTTCAAAATTCTTGCTTCACAGATACATCTGCTGTATATTCTGAGACTGATGGCCAAAGTTTGGAGTCCCGACTGATGCAGAGGAAACTTGGATAACTGGCCAGCTAGCTAGCAGTCTCTGTCATTTCTGTAGTTTTGGAAGCGGCTTGCTTTGCACTTCCTGTTTACTTAGGTACCATTTGTCCTTCTATTTACTCAGGATATTTATCAGGTTTCTGATTACATTGAAGACTAGGTAGTAATTGTCTTAAAGTTTTCCTTATTAAAGATTAAAGACATAAAACCTTAAGATCTCAGTAACTGTTAGGATCTAAAAGTTGTTTGTAGATTGATAAATGCTAGTTATGAAAAGTGATTTATGTGCAGAACTTTGGACTCACTAAGATAGGATAAATAGTGGAGTACTTTCTCCAAATTTGTCAAATACATTTGGACTGGACATAATTCTTACCTGATAGGTCTCATATTTGTTCTTATTGTATGTAATTGAGTGATGTTAGAGTAAAAAAAACATTTTTTGGAATGTAGTGAGAATTTTAGCTTCTTTAAAAACTCATTTATGTTATGTGATAATGGTTTTGTTTTTATCTCAAGTATAAGATATGGGGCTGCTTCAGATTGTCCTTAGCTACTAGCTATGATTTCTCTCCAGGAGGTGTATGATTTTCACCAGCTGCTGATAGTTTATGTTTGAAATTTTGGAGCCCCTTGATATGGTATAAAGATGAGAGCCCCAAAAGTATCTGGTAATCGCTGCTGCTGATCCCTACTGCCGCTGGTTTCTGTTGTTGAGTTTGCTGCTTTTTTGCTATTGCTGGATGGCTGAATTGCTGGATTGTTAGATTTCTGGATTGCTTTCTCTGGTTGCTGTTTGGAGATATCCTGATGACAAAGATAGTGCTTACCCCCAAGAGCTCAATGCCCCTAATCAGCAGGAAGTGTTCTAAAGAGATCTATGTCCCTTTCCCCCTCTAACCTTCTTTCTTGCCTACATAGTGTTGGGGGCTTGGAAGGGATTGAAGTAGAGAAGGGTGGTAGATATAAAAATCCAATAAAGTAGCTCAAAAATTGGAACTGCATGAGGCAGTCTGCTTTCCTTGAACTCTACAAATTTCTTAAGTCCTGCTCCCATTATCTCAATCTATTTCCACCTATGACTCCTTAACTTTTTGTTTAAGGTTTATATTGCATTTGGAAAAAAAATGCAGTATCATAGATAATCTTGAAGGAAAATATCCATCTGTTGATTGTTATAATAAATCAACATAGTCTATTTATAAAAGGTTCAAATTTTAGACTTCAGTGCCTTGAATTATTCTTATTTTTTTAAAAAAATGACAGATTAGAGCTCTTAAATTTATTATTCCCCAAACTCTATTATAAAGCCCCTTAAAATATTTGCATAGAAAAAATAATTTACTATCATGCTCTGCCTGAAATGGCTCCTTCTCAGTACCCATAGGGGTTGTTTTATACAAGGATAGTACCCCCAGAATTATACCATAGCAAAATCCTCTCACAACACCAAAACATATATTCATACATCCAGGCATGCTCTTACACACAAATGGTGATAGTTCCTGTTCTGCTCAACAATCTGGATGAAGTGCAAGTGGAGCAATTGAAGGACAAGCAGTCAGAGGTGAAAGGACAGTGTCATAACTGCCTAAAATGTATGAGGAAGATGAGTGTGAGCGCCTAGCCTCAATGCGGGCAGAAATGTAAGCATCATCGATACTGCAGAACCTCAAATGTTCCCATCATCAGCTCTGCCCATCCTCCTGCAACGCGAAGATATCTGTCTGAACTCAAAGTCAGAGACTGTCTTCTGCTGACCCTCTATGAGTACTCTTATTACTGTTCCCTCTGCCTCATAACTGGCAACAATTCATCCCAGATGTTAAGACGGTCAGTCTTTATTCCCCAGTTGCTACCAGCCATACTTATTTTCCCCGTTACTTCAGACATATCTTAAGGAGGATTGCAGAACAATTCTACTTACAGTGCCCTTCAGAGTTTGTTTGAATTATCACTGTAATGCAAAATAATCTCGATCAAGAGATCATAGATGCTTTTTTGAAATGAGGAGCAAAAGAAGAAACAAAACAAGGAAAAGTCATAGAAAGGAGGAGTCAGTCAGTGAAGAGATGCCATGCTCATCAGAGGGGGGCTTTCTAATGCTAAGACTCCATTTTTCTTCATGTAATTGACAAATGATTTTCTATCATTTTTAATCAATTATTGTATGTTGAAAATGGTCCCAACCAACCTAAAGTCACCTGTACTTGTAATTGAAAAGTATGTTTTTCTAAAAAAGCTGATGAAATTTACCTTGAGCATAGTAAGTTACAGAGTTGGAACACTCCTAAAGCCTTGTCGAAGTGCTAGAGCAAGGACAACAAAGTTGGAAGGATATACTTTCATTTGATAGATTCAAAATGTCAACCCCATACACACTTTAGATTATTTTTGCAATTACATAGACCTTCTGGCTCACCACAGGAAACTGAACGACACTTTCCTACTTTCTTAACTCATACAATAAGAATAAAGTGGAATATAAGTTGAAATTTTAATGGCTGATTGAAAGAGGAATGGGAAATGTATTAAACTAAAACATGGATGAATATATAGTTTCCAAATTCAGAAATCTTTCTAAATACACACAACAAGATGCTGTTAATAACTCCATACAATTGATGACTGCAGCTTGAAATAGAATGAACAAATATAGAACTCAGTACATGAGGGCACTTTTGTAAAAGCATACTTTAACACAGCCCCCGGATGGTCTTGTTGGCCCAGGTCCACACTTTGGCACTTACAATCTGCAGGAATGAATGCAGGGATGCAGCAGAGGGCAAGGTCTACAGAAAAGAAGTACAGAGCTTGCCTAATATGGCCATGAGCTCCATCCCCAGCAAACCCAAGACAAACAAACTAATAAATAGCAAATAAGCACAGAGTCTTCTAGCACTAAAACATTCTGAGAAAAGGATGGGATGAGTAAATAGTCTAAGCTTTGATCCTGTCCTTCTAGAACAAAAGATTCTACAATGCTTTTCTCTTCATTGTTAATCTTTTCACGTTGTATTTACTTAATTTGTTTAGTTTTTGGCAAGGGAGGATGGTCATTCCCTGACACATAGTCAGAGAACCACTTCAGCAACTAACATTTCCTTCCGTCATGAGGATGACAAGAATCAAAACAGAGTTATCAGATTTTGTAGCAAGTTCCTTTAGCCAGCAAAGTATCTGTCAGGCCCTAAGTGCTCTAACCCAGAAATCTCTCTGCCTCTGTTGATTAAAACTGGGCACAGTTTTTGCTTAGGCTCCCCACCTGCATTACAAGTAGGATTTGAATAATAGAGATGCCAGCCACCCTGATAGCTTTCTGAGCCATGAGAGACTGGTTTTTATCTTTTTTTGTTTTTGTTTTTAAGGTTTTTTTTTTAATTGATTCAGACTCCTACCCCCTCTTTCTTTATGTAATAAATAAGGTTGCTTCATTTACCATGTGATGGTTCTGCCCATTGTCTTATGCAAGAGATAGATACTAAACCTGTTGAAATACCCTCTCATGTGGTTGACACATAAATGACACTACCATCCTCCCCACACTGCTAGTTTTCCTCTATGATATGTAGCCAATACATATGAGTATGATCTGATCACATGACAAACAAATGGTTCTGAGCCTTATGTTTAAAAGGATCATGTAAGAATTAAAGATTAACACTCCATTGCTAAAATGGGAATGACTCAAAGAAAAATCTGCATGTAATATTTAAAAAGTGCCAGATAATCAAATCCTATTTTTAAAGAGGAAATTACCAACATTGTTAAGCAATAACAAACCATCCTGTGTTAAATAAAACACAAAAAGGAATTATACCAACCATTCTAAAATGCTCACACAAATGAATACTTCTCCAGGGCTTTTATTGTTTATAAAACAATAGATTGAAATTTAAAAACATACATTTGGATTTTAATCCTTTGAATCAGAAATTTGCTTTTTGATAATCTATTTTTAGGAAACTTAGGTAAGGGCATTTGCAAATAAGAATTTATAGGTGTAAAGAGGAAATATGTAGAATTTGGAATTCAGAGCTGGATAGATGACACAATTGATGATGTTCTTGTTTGGCAAGCATGAGGATAGGGGTCCATGTACCTAGAAACTATAAAAGCTGATCAGGCATAGTAGTCAACTACAATCCCATCACTCATGAGAGAGAATCAAGTGACTCATGGAGCAGGCTGGCCAGCTAATGTAGCTGAAATTGGCATTCTCTGGGTTTAGTGAGGGACCCTGGTTCAATAAACAGTCTTAATAATTAAAGTGGAGAGCCACTGAGAAACACACTAAGTATCCACTTAGCTAGTCATATTGCCTTACCCCTGCAAAATGCCCATAAAATAGGCATACGCAAGAATGCATATACGCACAGGCATATCATACACATGCACATGTAAAAAAATTGCTTTGTAATTCTAACAATAAAAATGTTGAACTAATTATACGATACCTAGCAATAAATTCTGAAATTGCGTGCTTAAGAACAATCAGAGTTGATATTGCTCTTCCTATGGAGTTGCAATCCCCTTTGGTTCCTTCAGTCCTTCCCCTAGCTCTTCCATTGGACTCCTCGGGCTCAGTCTGATAGTTCACTGTACCTACATCTATATTAGTCAGGTGCTGGCAGAACCTCTCAGGGAACAGCCATACCAGACTCCCATCAGCAAATGCTTCTTGGCGCCAGCAATAGTGTAAGGGTTTGGTGTCTAACCAGACCACCCAGAGCTCCCAGGGACTAAACCACCAACCAAAGAGTATGCATGGAGAGATCCATGGGTCCAGATACATATGTAGCACAAGATGGCCTTATCTGCCATTAATGCAGGTGGCCCTTGGTCCTATGAAAGCTGATGAACCAGTGAAGGGGAATGCCAGGGCTAGGAGGCAGGATTGGGTTGGTTGGGTGGGGGGGGGGACACCCACATAGAAGCAGGGAAAGGGGGATGGGGTAGGGGGTTTCTGAGGTGAAACAGGGAAAGGAGATAACATTTGAAATGTAAATAAATAAAATATCCAATAAAAATAAAAATAAATTTCTACTTTGGACTTTCTGTTTTCTCCATTCATTTACTTTGCTTTACCCCCTCTGCCCCCTCACTCAATTTATCTGTTTCCCTGTTATCTCGGGAGCTCACAAGGCTGCCTCAGCTAATGATCAAGGAAATGGAGTCGGTGACAGGTGAGCACAGCCTTTCTTAGCAATGTGAGTCCCTCTGCATGCTTGGCCAAGAGCAGGAACCTCTCCTCCTAGACAAACTGAGCTATCATTTATCTCAATCAATGGCTCCACAGTTTGCTTTGCTCCATGAAAGTTTGGAATGTAGGTCTCTTTTTACAAACATCTTTAGAATGCCAAGACAGCAACAGCAGAATGGACCCATGCCTTGTCTATGTGTAAAGGTCAGAGAATAGGTTATGGGAATTTGCTTTCTCCTCCCATCATTCAGTTCTGGGGTTCAAACACAGGTCATCAGGCCTGGCTATAAGCATCTCTCTGTGCTGGGTCATCTCACACTGCTATCTATATGTACATCAGGTAGAATCACCATTTATGCATGTTAGGCAGACATGCTAGCTACCAACACAGGGTCCCCAAACATGCTAGCAGGCAGAGAGAATCACATCTGTGACCAGAGGACACTAGCTCAGAATTTGCCTTGTAGTGAACTGAGTTAGTATGTTCTGAAATTAACGACAGACTATGAAGTTGTGGAGTCTGGAACCTGCTTTGCATGCACATCACTGGGAGATTCAACAAAAGGCGTGTTTTGAGGTATCTGGCCTTACAAAGGGCTTGGAATTTTGTTCTTTCTTTGTATGTGTGTATTTGCATGTACATGCATGTGTGTGTATATTCTTTGGTGTGTTGCACATTGATCATTGCACGTCTGAGTTTAGAGGTTGGATTGTAACCACTGGGGTCATCCCTAAGGTACAATCCACTTTGTTGTTTCTTTTATATTCAGTGTCTCATTGAATCTGAAACTCGTCAGTTAGGCTAGGATGACTTGCTAGCCAACATTAGGTTTCCCTTGTTCTCTGTCAGCACTGCTGAGAGGACAGCCACACTGTACCACACCTGACTTTTTACATTGGTTCTGACAATTGAGCTCAAGTTTGTCTGCTTGTAAGGCAATCACTCTCTTGGCTGTGCTATCTTCCAGCCTGGGATATACTGTTTTTCTAAAAAGCAATGAAAGAGTTGGAGAGATATCTCAGACATTAAGAGCTCTGACTCTCCCAGATGACCCAGGTTCAATTCATAGCACCTACATGGTATTCAAACACATCTTTAACTGTGGTTGCAGAGGAGCCAGTATTCTCTGGCCTCGAGGCACTGAATGCTCATGATGTACAGATGTACATACAGGTGCAAAACCTAGCCACAAAAAAATTAAAATAATAAGCAACTGAGTGTTGCTGATGTTGTAGGACTGTGGACCCAGACACAATCGTGGATGCCAACAAGCACTTGATGACAGGAGTCTGATATAGATGTCTCCGGAGAGGCTCTGCCAAGACCTGACAAATACAGAGGTAAGTGTTCTCAGCCAACCATTGGACTGAGCACAAGGTCGCCAATGTTGGAGCTAGAGACAGGACCTAAGGAACTGAAGGAAATTTCAGCCCCATAGGAGGAACAACAATATGAACCAACCAGTACCCCCCCAGTACTCCAGGAACTAAACTACCAACCAAAGAGGAGGGACCCATGACTCCAGCTGCATATGTAACAGAGGATGGCCTTGTTGGACATCAAAAGAAGGAGAGGCCCTTGGTCCTGAAAAGACTGGATGCCCCAGTATAGGGGAATAGCATGACAGGAAAGCAGGAGTAAGCAGGTTGGTAAGCAGGGGGAAGGGAGGTTGGGATAGGGTGCTTTTGGAGTGGAAACCAGGAAAGGGGATAACATTTGAAATGTAAATAAAGAAAATATCCAATAAAAAATGAAAATAAAAAAAATCAGTGGAAGAGTGTTAAAATGCAAACAAATCACAGAGCGTTTCCCTAACCCAATCTAAACTCAGATTCTCATTTATCCATACCTTTTAATCACCATTGTTAGCACACAGAAAAAAATATGAAAATGATTCATTGTACAAAGCTAACATTCTTCATCTTAAGAACTATTGATCTATTTCAAAAATAGATCATTAAATTCCTGTTACAGGGGAATACATATTGATCTAGAAAAATATATTTTGAGATTTTGAACTTTTAGCAAAGCAATTAATGGACATGAATAGTTTACTCCTCAAAGTAATTCAAATGCTAAGCAACATATAACACATGTAAAAGTTATGTTTATAACCTAGTTCATAGTTAAAAGATATTCAGTGTATAGGAGGGAGAGAAATAGAGAAACGCTGGAGTTCTAAGCATGTAGCTTAAAAAAGAAAAGAAAAGAAAAGAAAAGGCCTTTGGCAAAAAAATCCAATACTCCTTTATAAGGAAATTTTCTGGAGATATCAGAGATATAAAGGACATGCCTAAACTTAATAAGCACAATTTACAGTAAGCCTATAGCCAACATTAACTTAAATGAAGAGAAAAAATCAAAGCCATTCCACTAAAATCAGGGACAAGAAAAGGGTGTCCACTTTCCCCATATCTATTCAGTATAGTACTTGAAGTCTTTTCTAGAACAATAAGACAATTGAAGGAGATCAAGGAGATACAAATTGGAAAGGAAGAAGTCGAATTATCCTTTATTTGCAAATGATATGATAGTATATGTAAGTAGCCCTATAAATTCCACCAAAAGAATCCTACACAGTTAAACATATTCATCAAAGTAGGTGGATACAAAATTAACTCACAAAAATTACTTGCCTTCCTATACACAAATGACAAATAGACCAAGAAAGAAATCAGGAAAACAAAACCTTTCACAATAGCCTCAAATGATATAAAATATTTTGAGGCCACCCTAAGCAAGTGAATGACTTGTATGGTACAAACTTCAAGTCTTGGAAGAAAGAAATTGAAAAAAATATCAATAGATAGAAAGATTGCTCATGCTCATGAATCAGTATGAATAATTGTAAAAGTAGTCATCCTTCTAAAAACAATCTATAGATTCAATGCAATCCTCCATCAAAGATCAACACAATTTTTTTAGACATTGAAAGAAAATTTATCAGTTTCACATAAAAAAAAAAAACAAAGAACAAACAAACAAAAACAACTCAGGATACCTAAAATAATCCTGAACAATAAAAGAACTGCTGAAAGTTTTTAACCATTCCAGGTTTTAAGTTGTACTACACAGCCATGGTAGTAAAAAATACATACAGCTTAATAATAAAGATAATCATAGAAAATGATATAACATAAAACTAACACTTGGAACAATCGAATAGACTTGAAGACCAAGACATAAATCCACATACCTATGTACACCAAGTCTTTTATAAGGAAGCCAGAAATACACACTGAATAAAGAAGCCATCTTCAACAAATTGTGTTGGTCAAACTAGATAGCTAAATGTTGAAAAATGCAAATAGATCTATACTTATAACTCTCTACAGAACTCAAGTCCAGTGGACCAAGGATCACAACATCAAACCAGCTACACTGAACTTAATACAAGAGAAAGTTGAGACTAGCTTTAAACTTATTGGCACAGAAGAACTTACTGATATTTCCTGAAAAGTACACATATAGCACAAGCAATACACTAGAAAGCTTCTATAAGGCAAAGCACCATTATTTGGACAAAGCATTTGGTCTGCCTACAGAGCAAAATGAGATTTTTATCAGCATCATATCAGAGAGAGAACTAACATATAAAAATATATCGTGAACTCAAGAAACTAGATATCAAAAAATCAAGTAATCCAATTTTAAAAGGTACATAGATGTAAATGTAGAATTATCAATGGAAAAAACCCAAATGGCTAAGAAACACTTAAAGAAATGTTGAACGTGCTTAGCCATGAGGCAATCCAAATCAAAAGTGCTTTGAGATTCCATCCTCCACATTTCAGAATCACTAAGATGAATAGCACAAGTGACAGCTAACACTGGTGAGGAAGTGGAATAAGGGAAACATCCATCCATTAATGAGGATCTTGCAAACTTGTACAGCTACTATGAAAAGCAATATGACAGTTCCTCAGAAAGTTGGGAGTTGATCTATCTCAAGACCCAGCTAGACCACTCTTGGATGAATACCCAAAGTCACTACATCCTACTACAAAGACATTTGCTCAATCATTTTCATTGTGGTTCAGTTTATAACTGGAAACAACCTAAATGCTCCTCAAAAAAAAAGTGGATAAAGAAACTATAGATCATTTATACAATGTTATATTAGTCAGCGGTTAAGAAAATATGATGCCATGAAAGTTATACACAAATGAATGGAACTTTAAAAACTCATTCTGAGTGAGATAACCCAGACCAGTAAGATATATATGTATGCGTTACACGTGCATATTAGCCATTAAGTAATGATGATTACCAACTGTGGTGGTTTGAAGAGGTATGGCCCACATAGACTCATGTGTTTGAATGCTTGGCCCATGGGAACAGCACTATTAAGGAGTTTAGCCTTGTTAGAATAAGTGTGGCCTTGTTGTAGAAAGTGTGTCACTGTTGGGGCAGGCTTTGAGGTCTCCTATGCTCACACTACACCCAGTACAAAAGACATTCTCCTTCTTACTGCCTGCAAATCAAGATGTAGAACTCTCAGCTCCTTCTCCAGTACCATGTCTGCCTGGATGCTGTCATGCTTCCCACTATGATTATAATGGACTGAACTTCTGAAACTGTAAGCCAGCCTAAATTAAATGTTTTCCTTTATAAGAGTTGTTTTGGTCATGGTGTCTCTTCACTGCGATAAAACCTTAGCTAAAATGCTAAACAACAGTCTATAGACCCAGAGAGATTAGTTATAGAGGAAGAATCTAGGGCAGTAATTCTCAACCTGTGGGACATAACATCTTTGGAAGGGTCAAATGACTCTTTCACAGGGGTCACCTAAGATAATTGTAAAACATATATATTTGTGTTATAATGCATAACTGCAGCAAAATTGAAATAGCAATAAAAATAATTTTATGGCTGGGAGTCACCACAACACAAGGAACTGTATTAAAGGGTCACTACAGTAGGAAGGTTGAGAACTATTGGTCTATGTGTCCCCATACATCTCCCTGAGGCAGGAAACCAGAAGAGATTTTGAGGGTGGGTTGAGGGTTGGTGGGGGTGGCAACAGGAGAATCTGGTCTGGAGAGGGGGGGAATAGGTTGAGAGAGAGAATGTAAGGAGAAACAAATGGAAGTAAAGGAAGTTTGAGGAATGATATAGAAACCTAGTGCAGTGGACACTTCCTAAAATATATGAAGGTGATCCTAATGAAGTCACCTAACCACTGTCAATAAAGAGTCTCAACTATACCTATCTTGTCACCAAACAAGGCTTCCAGAAGGGAGACTAGGTTGCATTCAGTTGATTTGGTGGCCAAGGGAGTCCCGTAGAATTTCCCAAACAACCCAGAGTATTAGTAAGACAATAGATTTACATCTCTAATAGGTAACATTGCAGAGAAAAACACCTACACAACTCATTGAACATGGAGGTGCATATATGTACCCTTAACTCTTACATTTCAGTGGCTTTGGTATGAGAAGGTTTTCTTCAGGCTACAGAAAAAGAAATGCAAACCCACCAACCTAGCCACAAAGACTTTGGCTTACAACCTGTTCTGTCTGCAAGATATGCTTTGGGAAAGAGTGGCACAGAACTTGTGCGAATAGCCAACCTATGTATGTCTTGTTGTCTAAGACCCACACCATGAAATGGAACCCATACCCAACACTACTTGGATAATCAATAACTAGAGACTAGATAGCCCAGAGACCTAAAATAAAACCAAACATGACTGGTCTAAAAACAAGTATCAATAAAGTAACTCCTAAGGGTATTCTGCTATACTCACTGAGCAGGGCCTTATTCAGTCATCAACAAAGAAGCTTCCTTATGCAGCAGATGGGAACAGATGGAGAGATCCACAGCCAGACAGTATGTGTAGAAAGATTCTAAATAGGATATCTCCATCAAATCCCTCCCTTTAGAGTCCAGGAAACCCTATGTTAGAGGAGAAGGAAAGAATGTATGAGCCAGAGAGGATGGAAGACACTGGGAGAACAAGGCCATATGTATCTGTATCTGTATCTGCATCTGCATCTATATCTGATGTATCTGATTTATCTGATGTATCTGATGAATATGAGGTACATGATGAACATGATGTATATGATGTATATGATATATATTTGTGTGTATATGTATGTGTATATGCTCATATGTATATCAGCTTTAAGCTTAGTAGTTTCTTTGTTTCTTTCTTCCTTTCTTCCTTTCTTTCTTTTGTCATGGTTTAATGGGTCTCCTGTGTGTGGACACTGGGTCTCTGATCATTGTTCCTGTTCTTGTGTCTAATTTCATCCTGTTGGGTTAACTTGTCAGGGTGGGTTTGCTTTATCTTATTGTATATTATTTTGTAGGAAAAAAAGCAAAGATAATAAATAGCTTATGCATTTAAAAAATAAATAGCTTATGCTTTGTTGGCAGTAAATAAATAAATATAATAGAATAGAATAGAATATTTATTTAAAGGGTCTTGACGGATGAGGAAACACTTTTGACTTTTTATCTGAGCAGCAAATAAAAAACATGAAGGACTCAAAAGCATTGTGAAAATGAACTTTGTTTCATAAGAACTACCCTATATATTCAGACTATTTTTCTATTAGCACCATTGGTAATATTTTGGAATATTTACTACAAAGGCTAAAAAAAAAAGATGTGTTCACATGTGTGGTCTGCGGTAGCTTAATTATGCTTACTATCAAACTGATATAAAGAGGGGTAGAGAGGAGGTTTAGAGGTTTAGAGAGGAGGTAAAGTCCTTTGCCAGCAAGCTTAAAAGGACAAACCTGATAGTACCTTTGTGTAATACTAGTAGGAAAGCACAGACAGGAAGATCCCTTGGGCTTGCAGGGTTGCCAATATAGCTGAATCAGTGAGCAATAGGTCAGTGAGAAGGCCTATCTCAAAATGTAAGGTGAATGGTACCCAAGGAATGAAACTCCAGATCTATGGGATCCACATACATGCATGTGTGCATAAAAACACCCTCATATACACATGCATCTATATAAACATAAAGACATATACAAACACACACATGCACATGCAACCTCAAATATATGTGTACATGCACACATATCTCCATGTACACATGCATCTGAACAAATGCCCACACATTTATACACACAGGCAAACACATCCTTTATACACATTAATTTACACAGACAAACACATGCACACATACACGCGCACACTCACACACATACATATACATACTCAGAAACACATACATACAAGAAAACAAAAATGGCTTATAGAGAAAATAAATAAGATACCTTTATGGGAAAAATTAACACTTGTAAAATTTACAAGATTTTATTTATTTATTTAGTTAGTTAGTCAGTTACTTAGTTCGTTAGTTTAATTACAAGGTCAACAGTAAAGGGCAAGGTATATAGTGAACTCAGGAGCTCCAAGCATCATATTGGTATCCAGGTTAACAAAGAAATGAAGAGGATACAAGTGCAGCTCTGAATCCTGACCCACAAAATAGCAAACTAGATCCATATCTCACTGTCCGTAAATTAGTCAGGTCAGTTAACTCTGCATAAGTGAATCAACATCTGAAAATTTATAGAATTTTTTTTCTACAACTATAGTGGAATATAGTAGAAGGAATTGCCTGTTGCTGTTGCAGTGAATGTTGGCTACAGCCCATCAGATTCTTAATCTGCTTCTAAGTTAATCAGTTATGCTCCACTGCGTTGGTCAAGGCACATAAAGGAAATCAGACTTCATACGTCTATGCAGTTGAGAAATGAAGAGCATTTTAATTGCATTTTGAGATAACTGGAGATAGTCTTTATGCTCAACAAATGAAAATTTTTTAAAAATTAATTGCAATGTAGAGTTGAGCATTATCTTAATGAAATGTTTGTAACTTATATACTTGTAAGACAATGAGTTACAAAAAAAAAAAAAAGGAAAGGTTGTTTTCCTATTGTTGCCCCAATAATTCTCCCTTTGCAGATACCCTGAAAGGCATTGGAGATCTACTGGGAGTATCCAAAATCCATCATATATGAATTAATAATAATCTTTATTTTATCTTATCTCAGGACTGAGTTTTACATGGAAAGCTTTTACAGCATTTTCTTTTACAGATCCTACTGTCATATGTATATGATATGCCTCCTAAACTATTTCCCTTGAAGGTTTTGGCAAACATTTAGTTTTGAAGCCCAGAGTCCTCAACATTTCATTCTGAGTGTAATTTTGATCTCTGCCTGCCTCTCAGATGCTAAGCAAAAGCAGAATCCTCAGGCCCTGGCTGCCCTCCCATTGTTACCTCCTGATAAGAACAGCTGTTATCAGTCAGGAGAGGATAAATTATGCCCTGATGATAAAGAATACCTGTCTCAGTGCCTTAAAGAAACAGGACCCATTTCTTCCTGATGCTCCATCTCAAACTCCAATCTTCAGGGAGCCTCCATATATACAGAATCACATATGTCCAGTTATTATGCTACGCTTTCTTTAAGAAACATTTTGTCCTGAAGGAAAAAAGAAGAAATATCTGGAGTTGATCAACTTAGCTAGATTTGATCACATGGTTTCCACCAACAAGAACGTTCAGAAAGACAATTTTACCCATGTTTGCAACCACAAGAAAAGTGGTAGCTGTACAGAAGACAAGAATAACCTCTAATAATCTTTTCAATTGACAAAATTAGTTTAGTTGCTAAAATCTCTTAACCTGTATTCATAAATTTACTCTATTCAAATTTTTAAAAATTACTTCAAACTTTACAGGATGTGTAAGTAAATTTAATTAATATAACTAATTCAACTCTTATTATGACAATTCTTAAACTCCTTTAAATATTCCAACATCATATTCACAACAGTGTTATCCCTTAAAATCGGAAACCTAAATCACTAACATAATCGAAGAGTTTACAGTCACAGTGGCAAGGTTAATCTATTACGTCTAATAGTGTTCCACTTATTTAAGGAAACCAAGTGATTTCTTAGACATAATGCAAAAATATTAACAATTATAAGTAATGCCAATCACAAATGATTACAAATCTTGTCTGATATAAATGGTGATAACTCTCTAAGGAAACAATTATCTAACCTCAGCCTGTTTGCAGCAATCTCTCAAACATTTTTGTTATTGCCTTCTCAGCTTGAAGAAGTGTTTTAATTACCTGCAATACTTGCAGAGCAACTACCCAGAGTCCTTCTGCTATAGTGATAAAAATTCCCTCCCTGAGCCTGTTTATTAAAGAGTATAGTGACCCAGAACAAAAGCCTGGCAGTGAGCACTAGGCTGGGTTTTAGGATTAGAATCTCTGGTCATTTTTCATATCAAATTAAAATTTCTAATGTCTATACAGATAGGTAAATGATCTGGCTAGACACAGAGATTCTCTATAGTGTAATAGTCAGCACCATAATCTTCCTTCCTTCTTTCTACTTAATAGAAAAGAAATGTTAATTACTGTTGATGTGAATCATATAAGTATAATGGTTTTGTGATCATTCACCTAAAACTTGACAGTATAGATAATGGCATGACTTCAAACAGATCAACCAGAATGACTAAAACTGCAAGGAAAAGTTAACAAGACATTAATGCTTTAGGAAGTTCTAAGCAGCTTCTTACAGTGACTAGATTATGACAAGCACTGATAAAAAGAGACTTTATTTTCAATTGATCTAGTGAGTGTATTGGAACCAAGAAACAACATTTGGGAAATTAAACTTATAAGGAAGAGAATGTTTGGTATAGGTTATAGAAGAGAGCAAACAATTTAAAAGAAACTGATACTGATACTGTTATAATGATCTGCTATAATCATAAGATACTAGAAATTGAAAACAGAGAAATTTGAAAGAAATTGTACATCTAGAAGTAAGTAGAAATGCCTAAATCCACAGACTCTACGACATTTCCTAGTGACAAAATGGTTAAGTAATAATCCAGGAAGGAAAGTAGAATGTTTAGAATTCAACAAAAACTTATTTATCACAGCTCAGACAATACTTGGGGATTAATAAGTAAAAGTTAATATCAGAAAATAAATTCTAAAGAATAGTGATTTTTTTCTTTGATTGGAGAAATTAAAAAATTGGGAGATAGCTTATTTGGTAAAGTATGTACTACACACACAATTAGAAAGGCTTGAGTGAAGAAGATCTTTTCCCAATTTGTTGGTTGCTGATTTGTCCTTTTGACAGTCTCCTTTGCCTTACAGAAACTTTGTAATTTTATGAGGTCCCATTTGTCAATTCCTGATCTAGAGCATAAGTTATTGGTGTTCTGTTCAGGAACTTTTCCCCAGGGCCCATGTTCTCAAAGGTCTTCCCCAGTTTCTTTTCTATTAGTTTCAATGTGTCTGATTTTACGAAAATGTTCTTGATCCACTTGGAGTTGAGCTTAGTACTAGGAGATTAAGAATGGATCAGTTCGCATTCTTCTGCATGCCGACCTCCGATTGAACCAGCACCATTTGTTGAAAAGGCTATCTTTTTTCCACTGGATGTTTTCAGCTTCTTTGTTGAAGATCAAGTGACCATAGGTATGTGGGCTCACTTTTGGGTCTTCAATTCTATTCCATTGATCTACCTGCCTGTCACTGTACGAATACCATGCAGTTTTTAACACTATTGCTCCGTAGTATTATTTAAGGTCTGGGATACTGATTCTGCCAGAAGTTCTTTTCCTGTTGAGAATAGTTTTCGCTATCCTGGTTATTTTGTTATTCCGAATAAATTTGAGAATTGCTCTTTCTAACTCTGTGAAGAACGGAGTTGGGATTTTGATGGGGATTGTATTAAATCTGTTTATTGCTTTTGGCAAGATGGCCATTTTTACTATACTAACTCTGCTAACCCATGAGAAAGGGAGATTTTTCCATTTCCTGAGGTCTTCTTCGATTTCTTTCTTCAGAGACCTGAAGTTCTATTGATACAGATCTTTGACTTGTTTGGTTAGAGTCACCCCAAGATACTTTATATTGTTTGTGGCTATTGTGAAGGGTGTCATTTCCCTAATTTCTTTCTCAGCCTGTTTATCCTTTGAGTATAGAAAGGCTACTGATTTGCTTGAGTTGATTTTGTAACCAGCCACTTTGCTGAAGTTGTTTATCAGCTGTAGGAGTTCTCTGGTGGTATTTTTTGGGTCACTTAAGTATACTATCACATCATCTGCAAATAGTGATAGTTTGATTTCTTCCTTTCCAATTTGTATCCCTTTGACCTCCTTATGTTGTTGAATTGCTCTAGCTAGAACTTCAAGTACTATATTGAAAAGATATGGAGAGAGGGGGCAGCCTTGTCTAGTCCCTGATTTTAGTGGGATTGCTTCAAGTTTCTCTCCATTTAGTTTGATGTTGGCTACTGGTTTGCTGTATATTGCTTTTACTATGTTTAGGTACCAGTTTGCTGTATATTGCTTTTATTATGTTTAGGTATGGACCTTGAATTCCTGTTCTTTCTAAGACTTATAGCGTGAAAGGATTTTGAATTTTGTCAAGTGCTTTTTCAGTATCTAATGAAATGACCATGTGGTTTTTAATAACCCTATTAAAAAATGGGGTAAAGAGCTAAACAAAGACTTTTCACCTGAAGAACATCAGATGGCTGAGAAGCAACTTAAGAAATGTTCAACATAATAATTTCCCATATTAGTCATTAGGGAAATGCAAATCAAAAACAACCCTGAGATTTCACCTCACACCAGTCAAAATGGCTAAGATTAAAAACTCAGGAGACAGCAGGTGTTGGTGAGGATGTGGAAAAAGAGGAACACACTTCCACTGCTGGTGAGATTGCAAGATGGTACACCACTGTGGAAATCAGTCTGGAGGTTGCTCAGAAAACTGGGCATGACACTTCCAGAGGACCCTGCTATATCTCTTCTGGGCATGTACCCAGAGGTTTCCCTGGCATGCAATAAAGACACATGTTCAATTATGTTCATAGCAGCCTTATTTATAATAGCCAGAAGCTGGAAAGAACCCAGATGTCCCTCAATGGAGGAATGGATACAGAAAATGTGGTATATTTACACAATGGAATACTAATCAGCAATTAAAAACAATGAATACATGATATTCTTAGGCAAATGGTTGGATCTGGAAAATATCATCCTAAGTGAGGTAACCCAATCACAAAAGAATACACATGGAATGAAATCGCTGATAATTAATTAGCCCAGAAGCTCTAAATACCCAAGGCACAATTAGCATAACAAATGACTTCCATGAAGAAGTAAGGTTAATAATATTATATTTGTGATTTTGTATCACTTTAACGATTAAAGTTGGTCCGTACATCTCTCTTTTGTTCTGGTCTTTTGTTTTAAAATAAGTCCCTTCTTCTTCAATAAACAAACTACATGGGAGAGACAGCTCTGTGCTTACTAGTCATAAAAGTGATTTTTCCTCTTTTCTAAATATTGGAATGATTCATTCCCTTTGAAAGTTTGGTGCAGTTCATCTGCTAAAATCACTTGTAGAGTAAAGATTGGGTTTTCTAGGATTTTAAGAGCTGTAGATCTGTTTAAAACTTCTCTTTATTCTTGAGCAATTATAGTGAATTCTTTTGTAGGAAAGTGTTCATTTTCTTTGGTTTTCATTATGTTCTGGTTAATCTTCTTAAGCCTTTTTATCAATAGATTTTTTAAGTAAAAATTTAACTTTTTGAGGATTTTATTTCTTAATTCTTCTTTCATACATTACATCCTGCCTGCAGCTTCTCCTCCTTTCACTCTTCCCAGTCTCTCTCTGTATCTTATGCCTCCCCTCTCCCCAGATCAACTCTTCTGTTTCCCAGAAGAGGAGGAGGAATAGGAGGAGGAAGAGAAGGAGAAAGAGGAGGAGGGGAAGGAGGAGGAGGAGGAGGAGGAGGAGGGGGAGGAGGAGGAGGAGGAGGAGGAGGAGGAGGAGAGCAAGAATATCCACCTAACATGCCTAACAAGATACAATCAGGCGGGGTCCAAATACTAACAGCGGGGCTAGACATGACATTGAGGGAGTGTCAGGAGTGTGCTCACTCTGGTAGCCAGGATTGGTGCTCAAATTGGATCAGTAATGTGTTTGCCACTCCAACAGGTTCTGTGTTACCATTTCCCCATCAAGTCTCGGAGGCAGGACATATTGTAGACAAAAGGCATTGTGTCTGGGTTGATGTCCTAGTTCCACTGCTAGGAGATTTGCCTGATTATAGAAGATAGCTAGTTCAGGCTCTGTATCCCCATTACCAGGAGAACTCATTAGGATCACTCTTGTAGATTCTAGGGACTTTCTACCTCATTAGGTGTCTACATAGCCCCTACATCTCCTAATTCCAGTTCTCTCTCTTAGTATTCTACCCTATTGTCTCTCCTTTGATGACACATGACCCCTCCTGTTACCATCTCCATCTGCCCCCAGTCCACCTGTACAATGTATTCCATTTTCCACTTCCAAGTAGAACCATGAGTCCCTCCTTGAGCCATTCTTGTTACTTAGCCTCCCTGGGTCTATGGATTCTAGCATGACTGTCCTTTACTTAACAGCATGTTTGTCTTTCTGGGCTTCGGTTGCCTTACTCAGAATGATCTTTTCTAGTTCCACCCATTTGCCTGTAAATACCATGATGTCATTGTTTCTAATAGCTTAATATTCTGTTGTGTAAATGTACCGTATTTTCTTAATCCATTCTTAATCCATCTAGCTTCTTTCCAGTTTCTGGATACTATTAATAAAGCTGCAATGAGCATGGTTGAGCATGAGATAGGATGAAATGTCCTTTGGATACATAACCAAGAGTGGTATAGTTGAGTCTTGATGAAGATCAAGTGCCAATTTCTGATGAACGACAATATTGATTTCCATAGTGTTTGTACTTGTTTGCACTCTCACCAGAAATGTAGGAGTGTTTCCTTGCTCCATATCCTCTCCAACATGAGCTGTCACTTAGTTTTTGTTTTTATCTTAGCCATTCCAAAAGGTGAAGAATGGAATCTCAAAGATTTTTTGATTTATAGTTCCCTGCAAAAAAAAAAAACCAAAAAACAGTGCTATACCTTTCTTTATTTCTCAGTATTTTGAGATTACTCTGTTGAAAATTCTCTGTTTAGATCTAAACCCTATTTTTAATTGTATTATTTGGGGTTTTATGTCCAGTTTGTGTATATATGTATATATACATTTATATATGTGTGTATGTATATATATATGTATATATAATTTCACTTATTTAATTTTAATTGCAAGGTCCACAGTAAAGGACAAGGTATATTGTGAACTCAGGAACTCCATGGATCATATTGGTATCCAGGTTACCAAAGAAATGAAGAAGAGACAAGGGCAACCCTGAAGTCTGACCCACAAAATAGCAAACTAGATCCATATCTCACTGCCCATAAATTAATTATTGATCTTAATGCTTGTACTGTCAGTGTTCTCTTCCAGTAGTTGTATCCTGTGGAAATAAGTTCAAGACAATACCCTACTTTCTCTTCTATAAGGTGTTTCTGGTTTCAAGGTGGGGCCTTTGATTCACGTGGACTTGTGTTTTGTGCACAGTATAGATATGGATCACTTTGCATTCTTCTTCATGATGACATCCACTTAGACCAGCACCATTTGATGAAGATGCTTCTTTTTTTTTTTATTCAATTGGCTATTTCTAGCTTCTTTATAAAAAAGTCAGATTTCCATAGGTGTGTGAATTTATCTCTGGGTTTTGATTTGATTCCATTGAGCAACTTGTCTATTTTGATGCCAATGCCATGAAGCTTTTATTACTACAGCTCTGTAGTACATTTTGGAATCATGGAGGTGATAACTCCAGGTGATATTCTACAGGATTATTTTGGCTATCCTATTTTTGTTTTGTTTTTCATATGAAGACAAGCACTTTATTCATGACTGCATAATATTTATATCATTTCTACCCCTCCATCTTCTCCTCTCCTTCCTCCTTTCCTACTTCTTAAATCCATGACCTTTTCTTTAATAGTTATCATTGCTATAAATTCATTCACATTTACTATTTATTTGTAGCCTATTCAGATCTGTATTTAATATTTGCTAATCATCCTACTCTTTTCAAAAGAGAATCTTTGATTTTATTAATCTTTTCCAGTACGTTTTTTTCTTTTTTCTTTTTCTGGTCATTTTAATTTCACCAGAACTATTAATTTTCCTTTACCTGCTTTGGGTATATGTGAATGTATACATGTGTGCATGTGTGTGTATGTGTGTGTGTGTGTGTGTGTGCACGTGTGCGCGTGTGCGTGTGCGTGTGTGTGTGTGTGTGTGTGTGTGTGTGTGTGTGTGTGTATGTGTGTGTGTGTGTGTGTGTGTGTTTATATGTGTAGGAGGGGTGGGCAAAGGTTGATGTTGTATGTTCAGTTATTATCCAGGTGGCTTTTTGACATAGGGATTCTCATTAATCTGTATATCATGAATTCAGCTACAAGGTCTGGCGAGGCAAATCCCGGGTTAACCCTCATTTCTGGCATCCCGACACTGGAATAACAGGCGCACATGGGCCACCACACTTGACTCTATAGATATGTCCTGGTTATCTACACTCAGGCCCTTTTTTTTTCTGTATTCTTTGTTTACATTCCAAATGATTTACCCTTTTCCAGTTTCTCTTCCCCATAAGTCCCATAAGCCCTCTTCCCTCCACCCGTTCCCCAATCAATCCCCTCCCACTTCTCTGTCCTGGCAATACCCTACAATGCTGCATTAAGCCTTTCCAGGACCAGTGCCCTCTCCTTCCTTCTTCTTGGGAATAATTTGATATGTTAAATTGTGTCTTGGGTATTCAGAGCTTCTGTGCTAATATCCACTTATCAGTGACTGCATTCCATGTGTGTTCTTTTGTGATTGGGTTACCTCACTTAGGATGATATTTTCCAGTTCCAGCCATTTGCCTAACAATATCATGAATTCATTGTTTTTAATTGCCAAGTAGAATTCCATTGTGTAAATATACCACATTTTCTGTATCCACATCCTCGCCAACACCTAATGTCTCCTGAGTTTTTAACCTTAGTCATTCTGACTAGTGTGAGGTGAAATCTCAGAGTTGTTTTGATTCGCATTTCCCTAATAACTAATGATGTTGAGCATTTCTTAAGGTGCTTCTCAGCCATCTGAATTTCTTCAGGTGAAAATTCTTTGTTTAGCTCTGTACCCTATTTTTAATAGGGTTATTTGGCCCCCTGGGGTCTAACTTCTTGAGTTCTTTGTATATATTGGATATTAGCCCTCTATCAGATGTAGGGTTGGTGAAAATCTCCCAATTTGTTGGTTGCCATTTTGTCCTTTTGATGATCTCCTTTGCCTTACAGAAAATTTGTAATTTTATGAGGTCCCATTTGTCAATTCTTGATCTTAGAGCATAAGCTATTGGTGTTCTGTTCAGGAACTTTCTCCCTATGCCCATGTCCTCAAGGGTTTTCCCCAGTTTCTTTTCTATAAGTTTCAGCATGTCTGGTTTTACGTGGAGGTCCTTGATCCACTTGGAGTTGAGTTTAGTACAAGGAGATAAGAATGGATCAATTTGCATTCTTCTGCATGCTGATCTCCAGTTGAACCAGCAACATTTGTTGAAAAGACTACCTTTTCTGCTGGATGTTTCCACTCCTTTGTTGAAGATCAAGTAACCATAGGTGTGTGGATTCATTTCTGGGTCTTCAATTCTATTCCATTGGTCCTCTTGTCTGTTGCTGTGCCAATACCATGCAGTTTTTAACACTATTGCTCTGTAGTATTGCTTGAGGTCTGGGATACTGATTCCCCCAGAAGTTCTTTTACTGTTGAGAATAGTTTTTAGCTATCCTGGGTTTTTTGTTATTTCAGATGAATTTGAGAATTGCTTTTTCTAACTCTGTGAAGAACTGAGTTGGGATTTTGGTGGGAATTGAATCTGTAGATTGCTTTTGGCAAGATGGCCATTTTAACTATATTAATCCTGCCAATCCACGAGCATGGAAGATTTTTCCATTTTCTGAGGTCTTTTTTGATTTCCTTCTTCAGAAAGGCTTGATCTAGCATTGGAGGGGAGTATCAGGACAGATAAAAAGGAGAGAGGTGATTGGAGAATGGGCAGAGAGGAGAAGGTTTATGAGACATATAGGGAGGGGGGACTGGGAAAAAAAGAAAAAAATAGAAAAAATATTATTAACCGAGTCATTACTTTGTGATATAGGGATAATAATCCACGACAAATCTGGGTTCACTCTAGAAGTTCAACATTCTTAATACAAAATAAATTATATAAAAGATAACAAGAATAGTCTCCACAGATATAGTTTTTCCCTATAAAATTAGCACACATTTAAAAAAGACAAGGTTGATGAGTACCACAAAGAAAAAAAAGAAAAGAAAAAAGACGGTGAATACTTTGCATAAACAGGATTAATTTAGACAGTATTGGCATTGGGGAGGTGGTATACACACATATGCATATCCATACATGACACACATATTTAAAAAAACTGAATTAATAAGAAAATAAGAAATATATTAAAAGAAATTACCATTGTCAACTTTATGCCAGAACATACCTAACAAAACAGGTGAGAACTGTGATTTACCCTTGAACAAGTTTATGAGGTTTGAGATCATGAGGAAATCTAGAAATACCTACCAATTTTCAGGTGATTTAAAAGGATCAGTTTGATCCTAGAGAGGTTGCTCAAGGGTAAACAAAATCACTGAATACACACAAGGAAATGAGTCTGGACCTTAGCAGCTGTACCAATGGATTGTGACAACAAATAGGTCTAGAATCAAAATACTGTGGAAACTGAGATGGGAGGATGTTTATGGCTTGCCAGTAGTTGGTAGCTCTCAACCTCACTCCGGCTTCAGTAAGAGACCCTGTTTCCGGAATGCAAGGCAGAGAGTGATAGAACAGGACACCTATGTCCTTCTTTTGTCTCTTATGTCTTCTTTTGTGTTTGTACCCAATTAGGTATGCATACATCACACACAACACACAGCACACAGCACACAGCACACACACACACACATACATACATACAAAGAAATAATAATAAAAAGCAAAATCAGTTATAGCTTTAGAATTAATGAAAACAACTTGAGTCTATGTAACAATAAAAAAGTTACTTTAGAAGTTGAAGGACTATCACAGAAAATATCAGTGCTATTTAGCAGGCTGGGGAGAGCCTTGGAGGAAAGTGGTAGGTAGGAGGAAATAAGGATGACTCCCCAAACTTCTGAGTATATTACTACAACTGTTCATAGATTTCAATTATACACCTATTTATAGATCTCAATTAATGTTTTGGTTGATGGCAGAAGTAGAAGTCTGATAAAATTAAAGCTATGAAATAATTCTTAGAATACTATGACTCCTCAAAAAGAATCTTAAATAAATTCACTATCACATCAGGTATTGTGGCATATGCCCAGTTTCCAGGAACATGAACACTAAAGTACCATCTCAACTTTGTTTCAGAACAGGCTGCATAAATAAAAATATGATGATAAGTAAAATAAAACACAACAGATGGTCACATACAGCATCTTTTTTATTAGAAGTAAAGTGTACATCCCATAGTAGATGGTTCTGAGATCCTAATTTAAAGAGAAAAAAAATAAGTTTCATAAATTACCTTTCCCTGGTAGATCCTGAGAATTAGAGTCAATGGAGTAGAGAAAATTTTCATTTTCTATAGAAATATAATCTTATAATTTCAAAATTATTATTATGTACACCAGGACCTGATTGAAAACAAAAACAAAAACAAAAACAAAAAACAAAAAACAAACAAACAAAAAACCTCTGGCATAGTATACCTGCTGCATAAATTTACAAAATATTTCACATAATTTTATTGAAATTGAAGAATCTGTTCTTTTACAACTAATAAAAATGGTAATGAAAGTGAAATCAAAATGTGCCAAAATTACCAGGTAGTAGGTGTCTGGTGATTTGATTTAGGCAAGCTGGAACAAGAACAGGGACAGAGACAGGAACAAACATGGAATAAAAGTGTGGTGGTCTGAATGTGCTTGGCCCAAGGAGTGGTATTATTAGGAGGTGTGGCCTTATTGTATAGGGGATGAAGCAGTTTGTGGTGGGCTTTGAGACCCTTCTAGCTTCCTCCAAGCCAGTCTTATTTCGTTTGCCTTTGAAACAAGATATAGAACTCTCAGCTCCTCCAGCACCATGCCTGTCTGGATGCTACCATACTTCCTGCAATGATACTAGACTGACCTCTGAAACTATAGGCTAGCTGCAAATATATGTTGTCTTTTATAGGAGTTGTCTTACCTATGGTGTCTCTTCACAGCAATGGAAACTTACTTAGACAAAAGGCCAGAACACAAGAAATGCAGAGCTTGCTGCCTGCTTAGAAAATCTATTACTGTTATGATTGTATAGTGGTCATAGTGTACCTTATGTCTCATAGTTCAGGGTACTATATGAAGAGCTGAGCTATAAAGAAAATGGAAAAGTTTTAGTTAAAATCCTGAAGTTCTGTACATGAGCTCATCTTTTATCCTATGATTTAAGGGTAACAGAAAAGGGCTGTGCATGTATGAATGCATGTACTTGTGTATATGCATGTGGGTATGTGGAGGTAAGAAGGTGATCCCAGTGATAATTTAATCCATCTTATTTTCTGGTGGAGATACTGGGGCAGTGAGACAGTATCCCTCACTGAAGTGGAGAACACTGAGTAGATTAAACTGGCTAACCAGAAGGAAGCCCAAAAGATCATCCTGTCTCTGCCTCTGCAGCACTGGAATTTCAAGAATACACCACATTCCCACACTTTTTGTTTTGTTTTGTTTTGTTTAATAAAGCTCATGTCTTCCTTCTTCAAAACAAGCATTTTACCAACTGAGGCATCTCCTCAGGTCCCAAAGAATTATTTTTGAACAATTGTCCTAAGAATACAATCACAGGGCTAGAGAGTTCATTCAGTAGTCTAGAGAACTACTTGGTTTAATTCCCAGTAACCACCTGGCTTCTTATAGCCCTGCATAATTCTAGTTCCAGTGGATCTAAAGCCCACTTTTGGTCTCTATAGACGCAAGCCATGTATGTGGTGTACATACATACATAAAGGCAAACACATCATACACATTCAAAATAAATAAATCTTTAAAAAAACACAATAACAGTTGAGGTTAGAGAGATGACTGCATAGTTAAGATTATGTATTATCACTGCAGTGAATCAATGTAATGTTCCAAGAACTCATGTCAGACAGCTCAAAACACCCTGTAATTCAAGCTCCAGGGGATCTGACACGCTCTTCCTGACTCTATGGACACCTGCATACATGTGACATATACATGTATATGTATAGCATATACATAATTTTAAAATATAAAATCAACTCTATGTGTTCTACATGAAGAAAATGAAAGCTATATTCAGTACCAAATATAATGTTCTTTAAGTAATAAAGTTTAGTTTTATTTAGATAATAAGATATCCTATTCACTTTGGAAATATTTTGTGTCAATGAGGAATCAGAACATTCTATTTAGGGAGTCACTATCCATTGGTGAACACACTAGGCTCCAATGGAAAAGTTTCCAAGCCAAAGTCACAGTTAAACTCTTTGGGTTTCAAGACAAAATAAAACACATGAGTATGGGAGAGAGACTTGTTGGGGAAGGAGGATATTGATGGGTGTGTGAGGGAAAACCATAGAGGGCTTAGGAAGAGAGTAAACAGGGTATCTCTTGTACATGTATGAAAATGTCGAATAAAAGCTTTAATAAAACAAATAAATAGAAGAATATGACATTTAAGTTTCCAAATATTTACTACCACTTGTCAGTTTTCACCTCAGAAGGTGAATAAAAAAGGCAAACTGTGATTAAGGGTCAATATTGTGAAGGGACTAACATTCAGACTGGAAAGTGTGCTGGGGCTTAGTGAATAGCAAGGAAGACTATGGAATGCCTCATATGAGTGTAACGACTGGAGGAAAGAGAGTGTAGAGACACATGCTTCACTCAGCTTATGAAGACTGGAAAGGGCAACAAGAATAGTTACTTGAATACACAAGACAATAATTAGCGAACTAAGAAAATTAACATGGGCAAAAATCACTGAGCACATATGGTGACATGTATGAACTCCAATTCGTATTCAAGTGTCCTTGAGAAATTCTCCTAGTCCCCAGTCATCTCCAGTTGCTAGACAAGGGGAGAAGCGGTGTGATCCCTAAGCTCTCCTCTAGCTTTCATGCCTTTACTCCAGGATTCTAAGAATCTAAAGGAGGCTGATGCTCAGCCAACTGCTTCTGCAGCCTGACTGCATTCAACATGCTTCCTCTTGCCAGGAACAAATGCTTAAATGTGACTTACCAGGGTCTATAAATTACATTAAATTAAAGCAACTGCCAGGAATGGGAACCAGAAAAAGACCTAGCACATGCAATTTCACAATCATTCCAGGTAACTGGAAACAACGCTTCTTCTATTGTTAGTCTTTTTTCTGCAGTGTGGGCTTATTTCCCCTCCCAAGTTTATGTTAAAGACTTCATCTCAATGAAATCCCTGTGATAAACCCTAAATGGTTAAAGCTGGTAGAGTCTGTTTCATTCACAGATGTTCTTGTACTTTACTGCCTGCTAAATTTGATTTTTATCTCTATAATATATCTGGTTTCCACTATGCCAGGAAAAGTGAACTTTTCTCCTACTTTAGCAAACAATTTTATGTCCATTGAAAATACTTCCCTTGCAAAATTGACAGTCCTTGAAAACATATAGAGCATATGTTTTAGTCTTATCCTCTTCGTGCTCAATACACTTCCATTAACTTAAGTTCTTACTGTGAGGTATTTTGTCATCATTGTTAACATTTCCATTACTGGCTATGTCAGATATAATGGTCCAATATGATTATGGGTTAACTGGAGAAAATTTTGCATTTAAAATATGCATTAAAATATGTATTTCAATATTATATATATATGGGAGGCTGAGAAAATGGCTCCGTAGGTAATGTACTTATTGCACAAGCATAAGGACCTGAGTTTGAATACTCAGCACCTATGTAAAAAGCTGAGCATAATGGCACACATGTGTACTACCAGCACTCAAGAGGCAAGAGGCATATCCCAAGGGCTTGCTGGCCAGAGAATCTGGCTGTGAGCTTCAGGTTCAATAAGAGACTCGACTCAAAAAATAAGATAAGAGCACCCAACATAAACCTCCAGCTTCCACACAGTAATGCACAGGGACAATATACAATATTACACATGTATGCTCACATGAACAAACATATATATGCACACAGAGTGGGGGGATAAGGAGGGGGAAGAGGAGATGGGGAGGGAGAAAAGAGGGAGAAGAAGAGGGAGAGGGAGAAGGAAAGGGAGATGGAGAAAGAGGGAGGGAGAGAGAGAGGAAGGGAGGAAGGGAGGGAGGGAGGGAGGGATTGGGGAGAAGAAAAAACTGTGTATGATATGAAATTCCTGAAAAGAAATTGCAATTTATAAGATTGGTTGTCTGATTGGGGATGATCTGGAAGGGATAAAGATTCTGTAAGAATACCTACAGAGTCAACTACCGTGGACACTAGGGGGCTCCAAGAGAGTGATCCACCAACCAAAGGGCAAGGACAGCCTGGACCAAGGCCTACCACACATTTGTAGCAAATGTGCAGCCTGGTCCTCATGTTGGTCCCCAACAACTGGAACAGGAACCGTCCCTGAAACTGTTGCCTGCCTGTGGATCCTGTTACCTTATTTGTCCTCAGTGGAAGAGGATGTATCCAATCCTAAAATGACATGATGTGCTAGGGTGGGCTGATACCCGGGGGTCCTGCCCTTCTCAGAGTATAAGTGGAGGGGAGATGAGGGGTGGAACTGTTTGAAGAGAGGGCTGGGAAGAGAGGTGGTGCTTAAAATAAGATGTAAAGTGAATACATAAATAAATTATTGAAAAAAAGGAACTTCTTTGATTAGGAGAGATTGGAATGTTGTAGATTTAGAGCAGATTAATAAATGTTCTTGGGATGTCTTGACCTCAACTGAGTTGTCATTTGTTGCCTTCCTCTGTGTTTAATATAATAGCCCTGCGATTACCAAGTGAAGTGGAAACTTAAGGGTTCTTTGGAAAATCAACTGTGTTGGATGGTGTTTTGCTAAGGCAAACCTGTGAAGGAATGTTTCATTGATGTAGACACAGATGAAAGGCTAAGGCAGATTCATGAAGGAACATTTGGCTGAAGCAGACATGGGAGAAAGGATGTTCTGCTAAAGCAATAACAAGAAAGAACACATGATGAAGGATCCTTTGCTAATGATATGCATGTATTTGTTTGCTTTCCATTGCATAATTGAGCTCCATTTGTTGAGACTCCATAAAGAAATGCACCAAAAATCTTCTGGTAGCATGCTGCAGTTTCTTGCTGCATCAGTGGACTCAGGCTGATTGGTAGAGAGATGTCAGCTGAGACAGACTGACTTGCTGAGGCAAGACCTGTGGAGGACATGTGATGTTTAGAGAGAGTATAAATAGAATGCTAATGGCCAGTGAAGGAGGCTGAGTTAGGCTTGCTTATAGAGCTAGCTGTGCAATGTTTATTGGTCTCACATCTTCAATTAGCTGATCCCTCCTGCTGAGGTCTGATGTCTATTGATTCTCATTGCTATCCTTACTCTATGGATCTGTGAAGTGTTTGTGAGTGGATCTAGCTGCTTCTACTGAACTGTGAACTGAAATGCTGATTTCTAGACAACAAAGATGAGAGTTGCTCCAAAGAACCTTTTCTAAACAGGTCCACTTCCTTCTTATCCTTTCTTTCCTACTACCTCTGGTGGGTTGTGGGTAGTGGGCCAAAAGAAAGTTTAAGACATTTAAGAACCATCATCAAAAGTAGATTTTGAAAAAAAAAATAGTTACAACCACGTAAATCCTTTTGGGCTATCCATGCGAGCCCTTCACTTCCATCAACCTCAAAGCTGAAAATGTCATTAGATAGCATCTAAAGCCTACAGTAGAGACTCCCCTCCTTGCTGCAACTTGCCCACTGATATCCTTTCTGATACATTTTAAAAAGTTTATTGGTTTATGACTTTATTGGTTTTGTTGCTATTAAAAAATTGTGAAATTGTGTCCATGTTGAAACATGGAATTGCATGTAACCTAGATCTGTGATCTCTAGGCAGTCCCTCAAATTTGCCTCCAGATTTATTTCTCCTTCCCTTGAGGGTGAAAGCTGCATTTTAACATCAACATGTATTTGCCACAGCACTAAAAGTATGAGAGATTAGTTATTAATTTTTTTAAAGGGGAATATATTTAACAATCCACTTTAAAATATCACAATTCATAATGGTGTCTGTAAGGATTATGTAGATATATGTATCTCTATATAAACTGGAATTATTTTGCTAACAACTCTCATGACCATTGTAAGAATAAATAAAAAGAGTTTTTTGTTGTTGTTGTTTTACTGAAAACCCACTTTTCCATTTTTCTGGCTTTTAATAAACCATTTATGTTATAAAACATAATTGCTACAGTCTCTCCCTTTGAAACTCTATAAATTATTTTGAAACTTAGATAAAGATATTGCTAGCTTTATGACATGGGATGTTTTGGAATGACCTCCTCAGAATTAGTTCCTTGAAATGTATACATCAAGGTAGGAGGCATCTCTCTCTAAACTCCCTTAGAAGTAGAATTCAACTCCACTGAGCAATTAACTCCAACTGGAATTATACCTCCTATCACTCAGACATAAGCCTGTCCTTATGTTGGAATGTTGGACATTTCGCTCTAGATGAAGTCAATTAGCTACTGTAAATGGTCACTCTTATCACTTTGAAAACTTAGGATGTGTGACAGAAAGACAGAGGAGGGAAAGGAAAAGCCTATGAAAGATCAATCACAGAAAAAGACTTGAAACCTCCAAACACACCCAAGACTATCTGTAAAAGACTGAGCATGCAGGAGAAAAGCTGCTACAAATAAGTATAGAAGTCTGGCTCTAGGTATCTAACCTTTAAAGGGTCCAGCTTTAGTTGCCCAACCCCTTTGAGACTCTGACACATCTCAGTTCTCAGGCACACTTCTAGTCTCAGTAGGACTTCCATAATGAACTGTCCCTGTCACAACCCTTATCCATATGTTCTTTATCCAATTCTTTATTCTGGGACTCAAAAACTTGGAAATCCCAGTAGATGCCCTTCAGACTAGTCCATACCTATAGTACTATTCTTATGTAGTTGAGAAAACCCAACTACATAAAAATGACTTTCACTAAATCATGACTATTTTTTCCTTATAAATTTTGTTATAGAATTTTTGTTCTGCCCTTCAACTTGACCTTCATGCATTTTCTGCTATACTCAAGAGCAGAAAGTATTTCCTCAGACTCTGTAAAGTATACTTCCCACATTCCTTTATGCTTTTTCCTTCCATTTTGACAGATGTGTGTTTTCATTAAGTCAGCACCTGCTACTCCATAGGTGTGATGGATCATGATGTTAGAACTCCTTGGCCAACATTCCTACAGGAGCTGAGTATGAAAATGAGACTCTCCCAATCACAGCCAACAGTCAAAGACTGATAAATGCAAAGAACACAGCTTATTCAGCTTCTCACCCCTATCGGGAACCTTCTGGAGCATTATCACCAAAATCGGGCTCTAGACTCTTCCTAACTCCCAAGACTTGTGATATTTATTGAAATAATCCAGACATGAAACACCAGGCACAGGAAAGGTGAGGGTTCACTGCAGAGCAAAGGACAGCACATTTTTGAGTGAAGGTACAATGATAAAGGAGACCTTTACAAAACACTCTCAGCAAAGTAACAGGAGAAAACAGCCAAAGAGACCACCACTTCCACATACATCTCTGCAGTCCTTATAGCACTTCTGAATCCTCTAGAACTGGTAACTTCATCAGAAAGGTTGCTTTTCTAGTGATTGATGGTTCTCTTTTGATTGACTCTAATGAAAAGGAGGCAATGGTATGTTCTTCTTTATATGAAACCTAGATAGATATGAAGTGAATTTTTTTGGTTATGTCATATGATGCTTTCCTGAAATAGAGTCATGTGATGTTTTGCTAAAGCAGATTCCCATAATGTTTTGCTGAAATACACATGTAAGAAGACACATGATGTTTGGAAAGAGTATAAATAAGACCCAACAGAGAGTGATGGCATGCTTACATGGGTAGTCACCCAAAACTTTATTGGTCTTGCATCTTCACTGATCTTCAGTTTTCTGAGAGAGGCACAGCTGAGAACTTCTCCTGGCATTGTGGCTGGTTCTGGCTGTTCCTGCTGACCTAGTCGATGGAGGTCTGGCTGTTTTTGCTTAACAGTGTAGCTACTGCTGATTCTTGTTTGGTGAAGGTTTAGAACTGGACTGTTGGTATCCTTACAGTAATGAACTGGACTGATGATATCCTGACCAGAGAATGAAATCCAAAGAACTCCTTCTAAGCAGCTGTATACACCTTTACCCTATTTACCATCTTTTCTCCCCTGCCTTTGGATGATAGATTAGAAGTGGGATTGAAGCATTTGAGAATCCTTATTAAAGTAGGTTTTGAAAAATCTAATTCTACATAGGTGTGTCCAACCTGTTACCTGCAGGCTACAAGCAGCCATATATAGCTGAGGATAGTTGTGAATGCAGCCCAACACAAAAGAATATTTACTGAAACCCATTACATATTTACATATGGGAGAGATTGATTCCCTGTGACAGCAAAGGCTCCTAATACTTAATTAGCCACCTAACAGTATGACCCAGAAAACCTTGTTGAAAGGACTTTTCTTAATACCACAAAAATTAAGAAAAGACAGGGAGCTCAAGAGAAAGGCATTGATTTGCTTATTCTTCAGGCAATTGCTTTATTAATGCTATAGCAAGATGCTGTAGCACTGCCTGAAAAAGCAGGGTGTGTCTATTCTTAAACATTTCCAAGGGAACAGGGACCCCTGCATCATGAGATAACTGATTTAATTAATATATGATCTATGTTTCCAGATCACAGCTGGGATGCCTCCAATTTTCAGGTGTTTGTGTCAAGGGAAAGATTTGTCTTCCTGTAAAAGCTGTGAAGCCATAGACACTACAAAAGTTGGGTGGAGGCAGAGTCTGTGAAGATCCTCCCAGCAGTTCATAGAGTGTCCGGGTCCCAATACCACCCTTGGATGGTGTCATAGTTAGGGATTCTGTTGCTGGGAGGAGGTTCCATGATTAAGGCAATCTTTTTTTTTTTTTAATTCTCTCATATGATACTTCCACCAGCTGTTTCCCCTCCCTCTACTCCTCTCAGTCCTTCCCCTCCCACCTCCTTTCAACCCCAGAGCCATTTGTCTATTTCTTTTCAGAAAAGAGTAGGCCCCCCAAAGATGTCAATCAAACACAGCATAACAATTATAATAAGACGAGGTGCAAACCCTCATATGAAAGCTGGACAAGGCCCACAGAATCAACAAAGTACAACAATGATAATAAAGGAAAACATTTCATTGTGGGCTATGTTACAGTTTCAGGGATTTAGTCCATTATCATCACAGCAGGCATAACAGAGACAGACATGGTGCTGGAGAGGTAGCTGAGAGTTGTACATCTAGATTGACCAGCAGCAGGAAGATGGAGTAATATTGGGCCTAGCTTGAGCATATGTAACTTCAAAGCCTACTCCCAGTGATATATGTCTGCCAACAAAGCCACACCTATTCCAACAAGGCCATACTTCCTAATAGTGCCACTATCTATGGGCCTAAGGATCTATTTTTATTCAAATCACTACAGATGGCTTCTTGTGGACTCTCAGTATTAGCTCCCTGACCAGATTTCCTAGAAAGATCCTTAAAGACTATATAAAAAAGTCATTATGAAACATCTGTAAAACTCAAGCTACAAAACATTAATTACTTTCATTTCTAATCCTAGGACCCAACCAGACTCCTGTGTGGCACCCTACTCCCCTACTGATTGCTCCTAACTTGGGGAAAGGCTATTCCATCTGGACACCAAAATTAGAGCTTGAGTCCTGTTTCAACTACTTACTTGGAAAGAGATTATTTTCTATCATATTAAAAATAATGAAATGAAAATAAGTGGTTAATGAGTTTGAACTCTATGTGAAAATTGCCAGATGATAGTGGCAAAGGGAAAGAGAAACTCTAATGGAAAAAATTGCTGGAATTTAAATAAAGCCTGCAGTTTAGCTGACAGTATGGTACTGAAATGAGCAGAAAGCTAAGGCGGGGGAGGCTTCAAGAGTGATGCAGACTTTTACATGCTCTGATGAGCATAACTCAAGGGGAGCTGGTGCCTGCCAGACAATCAATATCCACAAATTCACAAAGACCTTGACTCCCAACTCCTTTGTGTCCTGAATTCAAGGAATGAATTTTATAGAAAACAAATGGTAAGTTTTAGAAAGAAGATTTGTTTTACAATTCCACTTAAGGTAAAGGAAGAAAAGCAGAAGTTCTAGAAGATCTACATAATAAAAAGAATCCCAAGGAAGATTGTCACTGGGGACTTCATCTAGGAGTTAAAGACACTTTACTTGGCCCAGATAAGGGAGGGAGGGGGGTGGTCAGTTCAGATGTCTAACTACAGGTGTTTGTGAAGCATCCATTTATCTTCCAGTCCTGCCATCTGGATTGGAGTTCCTCACACAAGGGCCAATGAAGTAGCAGATCTTTTGGTATCTATAAGGATGAGGTTCCTGAGTAAAAAGAGAAGAAAAATAAGAAAAAGGAAAGCAGACCAGGACCCAGTGTGCATGAATATTGTAGCAGTTCTGGTCCCTGGCCAGGACAGAGACATTGCCAGAACCAAGAACTTTCTTGTACTCAAGGACAAACAGAATCTCTTCTTTTTCAGATCCTCCAGAGTAAACAGCCTGGCAAGTTTAATTCTCCTATTCCTCTTTCCAGTGCCATTGCTAATGTTCTAGTTTAACTTATTGAGATAAGGTCGAGAAATTTAATATTAGAGGAAAGGAAAGCCTTTGTTTTAACGTAAGATTGATTTTAAATTTTTAAAAAATACTAGAGACCCAGAGACAACAGAAAAAAAATGTTCTGTACTTAGATTATGGCTTTTAAGGGTTAGAAACTTGAAAACCGATATGGGACAAAGGACCTTGAGAAACATATATTACTTATAGGCCTTTCAGTTATGTAAAACTAAACAGAGATTTGCTTCAGAAAAGAAGTCTGAACGCTGTAGGGATAATCTCTTGTGTACTATGTGAATGTATCACCTATCAATAAAATCTGATGTGTAATAAAATTAAGCAGAATTAGAAGGTGGGACATCCTAGAGAGAGAGAGAGAGAGAGAGAGAGAGAGAGAGAGAGAGAGAGAGAGAGGAATTCAGGGAAATAATCAGAGGCCACCCAGACTCTGAGGAAGTTGGATTAATGAAACTGAGGAGAGGTAACTACTGACCCATTTGGCAGACATAGTAAATAGTAAAAATGGTAGTAGAATCGTAAAAACTTGTTAAAATAAGTTAAGAGCTAATTGTGGAGCAAGCCTAGCTTAAGGTCCTAAACATTGTAAATAAAAAGGCCTCTATGTCATTATACAGAAATTGGGGCAGGCATAGAAAAGGCCAAAAATGGTTACAAATGGTGTTCAATTTAAGGACTCTTAGAATACGGACTTAGAGTCTGATATAAAAAGCCCTGGATGTAATGTGGATGGAAAGGCCCTCGGTTGCAGAATGGTGCCTAGAGAAAGCTCAATACTTCAGAGCAGTTCTGTGAATTGTTATGGGTATTCTGTGCAGACTTGCAACTTTGGAGGATGTTGGCCTCACAGAGAAGTGTTTCTTTAAACCATGAATTGAGAGTATACTGTGTTAGAATGTGGTTTTATTTAGCTAACAGGCTATTTACACACACACACACACACATGTACGCATGTGCACACACACACACACACACACACACACACACCTGCATGACACTTTAACTATATTTCTGTTGCTGTGGTAAAACACTCAAAAACTTAGCAAGGAAAGAGCTCAAGCTCCTGCTTCCAAGTTGAAGTCTATTATTTTGGGAAGTTAAAGATTGAATTTAAAGCAACGAATCGTATCCCATCTGCAGTGAACAGTAGAGAAGAATAAGCCCATGGACCCTTGCCTGCTTGGCTGGTTGCTTCATAATCAGCATTTGTACTCACACGTTTGGGAGCCAGCACGTGAGATGGTGCCACCCACATTCAGGAGAGGAATTCCCATTCAATTACAACCAAGATAATCCACCATAGAAATGTCCATAGGCGAGACCTAGACAATTCCTCACGGAGACTTTCTTCCCATGTATGTCAAGATGATAGTTAAAAATAACCAATACAAAGGGCATTCATAAAGGGAAACTAAGATGCAAAGAAAGAAAATTACTCAACCCTATTTCCTCTTTCTTGTCTGAGAGATTAGAAGTTGACCCTAGACTTTACAGAGCCTGAAATGAGGTATGCCCTGTGCACTGTAAAATGAGGTGTGCCTGTAAGATGAAGGAATACAACAACGTTGAGCCATTTTGTTTTGATATTTTTGTTTTGTTGGTCTTCAATTCAATTGAGCAAATATCCTCAGTCATACTCTCTAGCCCTGGAGGGCATAGACTCAAGCCAGCATTTGAGAGAAAATTCCTCTAATGAGAAAGGGCTGCAGAGGCTCCAAAAGCACCATCATGGGTTTGGAAGAGAATCAAACAACAGGTGAGACTTATTCTTTGAGCTTCTCTTACTTATTTAGTATTTTAAATTGGCAAAGTTTCACCAAAAATTACAGGCTATGTTTACACACACACACACACAGACATACACACACACACACACACACACACACACACACCTGCATGAGTGAATTCTAGCTCAACTATCTTTTGGGCATGACAACACCCATCTATAATTCAAATTCTGGGGAGTCTAACCCTTTTTGCCTGGCATGATGCGTAGACACACATGCAGGCAAATATTCACACATGGATTTCTAAAGGAATAGGAGGTGAGCAATGCTGCTACTTGCAAGCAGGTGAGGAAGAATGGTTGGAAGTAAGATGGTGAGAGAGAGAAAATGACCCTATATTGCAAAGTTCCCAAGTACAAAGTGTGTTGGTGTCTTCTTTTTAAAGAGCTTCATAAGCCTCCCAACTATAACCTTATAAACCCTACATGGGCTAAATTTCATGTTTTCTCTTACAGAGGCTTTCTTGCTTCTGTCCTCCAATTGATACTAGAGGTATCATATAGGTATAGGAACTATGGTACCGATAGCAATGACAAACATTGGTAAAGAAAAGATTACACAGAGAAACCCTGTCTCAAAAAAAAAAAACCAAAAAATAAAAAAAAGAAAAGATTCTCATATTTGCTAAACTGATGAGGAAGACTTTGTTTATAGCTATTGCAAAAGCATCTGGATTTTGTAGCCCATGTACAGAATATAAGTTTTTGAATTACTGGTAAGGTTTCAAGAACAAGGAGGTTCTCACTCAAGTCAGTCTTGCAGAATAAGGCAGGCTGGGATGATCAGCTATGAAGAGTGGGTAATAAAATATCAAGGAAGAGAGATCCTTACCTAACAGACTAAAATTGAGCTAAAACCCAGTTCCAAGAATACATTGTGAGAATATGAAACCAATCCAGTTAATGGTTGGCCAAGAAGGATCTTTGTAAGTTCAATATCAACATTTTAAAAGTACCTCATCCTATATCAATAGCTGGTAGGATTTTTCATAAAAACTTCAGATAAGATTGTGTTTCTTCCAATAATATTTTTTGGATTAACTTGCCAAACATAAAATAGCTAGATAAACAATGTACATATATTCCCTTGTGTTTGATAATGTCCCCAAATGAATAGATATATGGCATTAATACTGAACAGATATTCCTTTCCTTATATTGATTTATCTTAGCCTCTTCATTTGTAATTAGTATTCTACCAGTAACTTCAAGCAACAAGGATCCATTTCATGTCTGCCTTGTCTAACACTAATTAAAATGCTCATCACTTTAGCATTCTACATCCTACTGTTTACAGATTTCCAAATTGGATATTAGGACACATAATCCCAGAGAAAAGAATACAACTCTTACAAAATCTGTTTATATAAAGATTCCCCCAGTGGTATACAAACTAAACACAATGTTCTTGACTTTTCAGTGAACTGTCCTTTATTTAGGTAAGCCACATAATAACTTGAGCTGATACAACATGCCAGGAACTGAGCACCAGGGAGAAGTGAGTATCTGATAGAGATGGTGTCCCTTTGTGCTCCTATACTTCTCAGGCCCCATTGTTGTGGCCGCCCACAGACTTCTTGCAAGCATCCATTCACTTCAGCAGAAGAACAGAATTCTTGGTAGAAACTTCCAGGGAGAGGAGGAATCTCTTCTTCATATCTGGCCTGCCTTAAGGACTTCAGCTGTACAATAGTCTATGACTAATGTGGTGCTAGTTACCTTTCAAGTTATGATCTTGAGCTTTCTAGTTCTTTCTCATGGTCTGCTACTTTGAGGAAACCACAGAAGGAAACATGGTGTGAGGCTGCTGAATAGGCAAGATGAACAGAGATAAACTGAGTCAGCCCAGGTGTCAGCAAACCCAGCTGGTGTGTGCAGTTACACAATTTACACTAAGAGAAACCACAGGAAGAATTGCACAGCATAAGAGTCCAGACCATATTACTGAAGAACTATGGAAGAGAAAATGCCTGTAAGTCAAAGAATTTCAGGAGATCTTGTTTTATAGGTGGAGAAGGTTGCTGAATCTTTCAAGGCACTACTACCTTTGTCAGCTACTGAGTCCTACCTTATCTTTACAAATGAAAAACTATAGATGCCTCCTCCAGTACAGCCCTTAATTCATGATTGACAAGAATGTGTGTAAAAGACCTGGCAGAAACAAAGTTATTCTAGAGAGCAAACATGTGTGCCCCTCCTTTTGCCATCAAGCTATTGAAAGAATAGCCCATTGAAACAATGGAATTTTCCCTGGAATCTCATACTGGAAGAAGAAGATCATAAACAAAGAACCATAGTATTTTAAGTACAGAAAATTTAAGGTTTTCAGTAAGGCCAAGTTGGCATAAGTGCTGTTTAAAAGCCAATAAAACATCTTAGAGGATTTATTTACATAACTGTGACAGAGAATTAATGCCACTTGAGTAAAAATTAAGAGCCAGTTTTCTGAAAGAATCTGGATAGGTTGCCACAATTCCACACTCTCTAATTGTAGTCCACCATTACATTGTCTTACTAATCCTCTGATACTTTTGGTCTGAATATTAGCAAATGCAATGGGACAGGAGGTTTTGATGCATTTGCAAAGGTTTGCCCACCCATTTTCCTTGATATGGTTTCTATGGGAATAGTCCTTCTAAGACCCAAGTGTATAGATAACAAACAGATGGAGATGACAGAAGACATCCAGTCTGTTAAATTCCAAGCTTTACTGTATCAATACACATACACATATAGAGGGAGAGGGAATGGGAGAGGAAGGGGAATGGGGAAATGACAGGGGAAGGTGGAGACAGAGGGAGAGTGGGTTGGGAAATGGACATGAAATTTACATTGAATCACTAATTAGAAATAGGTCTGTTTCTTCCCAAGCATTTTTCTTCTAAGCACCAGTATCTCATCCCATTGCTAGGATGGTTTGGCAAAGAGAAAGAGGTAGCCTCTCACAGTTTAACTTCAAACTTCAAAGGCAGTTTGATTTTCTTAGTTGTGTTTTGGTGACTGCTTCTTGCTAGCTTTTAAGGTAAAAAAGCATAAGAGGCACAACTTGCCAGCATTTATTTGCAACTGCTTACATGGTGATTAAAAGAACCAACACTAAGTCCATACTAGCTAGGATCAAGTTTCTGCTCTTTCACTGATTTCTCACACAGTATTGCCAAGGATTGGTAACCTCTCCATAGGTCTACTTTCCACATTAATATTCTGGATGATGGGATGAACTCCACATTTTATAGGATGTTCTGAATTTCACTTGGGTGGGGGAAGCAAGGGCCAGAGACATCAGATATCCTGGAGCTGGAATTATAGGCAGTTACAAGCTGCCTGACACAGGACATGGCTCTAAATACCCTTTTGTAAGAGCAGCTAGCACTCTTAACCTGAGCTGTCTCTCCAACATGATGAGATCTAGAAACTTCAGATCCTTAATAAATAAATGTATACCACACAGAGAAAATTTTGAGCAATAAACATATCAATATAAGGATAAAAATTATATAACTCATAGTGAAAGAGTTTGCACAGTAAATCTTTAAAATGTAAGCACAATATTAAAAATGTAACTTAAATGAAGCAATGTTTGGTATTTATGACTATAGGGTATGATGTTTTAAAAACAATTCTAACAGTGCACATAGACTGTGATTGTAATATCCCCTATGTAGTTGGAAAAGAGGGCAATTAGGTTGGGAAAAATAAGAGAACTTCTCTGCAGAGAGAGCTGTTGTTATATGTATTGATAGTCTCAGACCTTAAAAGCCAAAAAAGTCAGCAACAAATGAAAGAAGAGGTAAGTTCTGGTATTGTCTTATAAAGAAATGACATTCAATATTAAGAATAAACAAAATTTACATAATAACTATACATATACCACATGTGTGTGTGTGTGTGCATGTTTATGATATATATGACATATGTAGGCCTGGATGAAATTCAAAATATATTCATTGAAATGAGTCATAGGGAGATGTACACCTAGCAGAAGTTAAATTATTGAGCCTTGTCAGGGAACTTAGAATACTATGTTAAGATATATACTTCACAGTATTCTAGAATGCATTAGCTTAAATATTAAATGAATAACTTGAAAATACTGAATTTTATCAGGATGAACGAATAGCTCATCAGTTAAAAGTGCATAACTTTCTTGCAGAGGACTAGAGTTCAATTTTTGGCATTCATATCAGACTGCCCACAACATATTTGTATATGATTCTCAATAAATAAAATAGTATTTTTTTATTTCACTGAATTTTATTTGGGTTAATATAGTGACCATCAGTTGCTTATATTTTCCAGAAGATGGAACAATTTGGTTATTTATGGTTAAATAAACTCTATTATGCAACAATTTATTATCTAACAAAACAATCTTATATAAAATAAGTAAAACAAAATTAGAAATAATTGCACTAGCATTTTTTACATTGCTGCTTTGTTGCTTTTTCAAAATTTGATTCTCACAGCTCAAACCTGAATCCTTAGGCCCATACAAGTGCTGGGATCACTGCCATGATGATTTAAGAGTAAAATGTTTGGTGTCAATTCTTAACTTCCATACTTTAACTGCATTATTATTTCTTTCAAATTATTGTTGAGTATTTACCTGTGAGATCTTGCAAAATATGATAGTTTTCACAATAATCTTTTATATTAGTAATATAGTTCTATGTATTCTTTATGAAAAATATAGCAAATTATAGTCAGTCATAGTGATTGGGGTATGTGTGAGTGTCCCCTAAGCTCCTAATTTGGAAGACTGGCACTGTGTGGTGATACTAAAGTTATTATAATATTTGAAAGACAGATCCTCATGCAAGATGACTGGATCATTAATGACATCACCCCAATATCACCCCAGAAGGAATTAAGTTCTCCAGATAGTCAGCTGCTGAGAAAACTAAGATATTTGTTAAAGAGCAAACTGGCCCTTTCCTCTTCAATGACTTCCCATCTGCCATGATCTCTACTCCCATCCTTATATCCCACCATGATGTGATACAGCCAGAGTGGTCCTTAACAGAGCTGGGACAACACTCTTTGACCTCTTAGCCTCCAACACTATAAACTTAATAAATTTCTTTTCTTTAGAAATATCAGACTTATGAGTTTTTGTTAAAGCAATGGAAAATAAATCAATACACCAGAAAAATGTTAATATTAAGTTGACAGGTTAAGTTTAAAAAATATATAATATGGAAACTAGGCATTTTGCTCCCAACTCAACAATTAGAATATTCAGCAGGATTTATATGACTTAGCTCTAAAAGATGTTTGGTGTTAACTAACAGGCTTTATCTGGTGAATTTCAACATAGTTATTTATTGAATGAAAATCAGCTAAATGTACTATGCAAAATGTTATGATAATGTAACATAGGAAACTCTCTCTTTTCTCATAAATAAAAGCTTACCTTGGAAAACAATGTGAATGTGAACAAGTTATTTATGGAAACAGTCCAATTAATACCCATAGGGTCCCCTGAAAAGCACCTGCTCAACTTTCTCTCAGCCATAGCAACAGATGTACTACAGTAGCCAAATCTGTACTTAACAAATGTTCATTAAGATCCCACATCTTCATCCCCTGGCCTTTCAATGGATACTAAGAGTACAGTGAAATAATACAGGTGAGAGTATTCTCTGTAGAATTTAGGAGCATAGGAAGAAAATCAGAAGACAGAAATGATAAGCAAATGATTTCATAATTTCAGATTGTGATAGATTTTGAGAAAGGTAGGAACAGTTCACAGTAACAGAGTAAAGGTAATTTACGGGACTGAGAGGTGATATTATACAGGAGTTAATATCAGAAGGGAGATTGCTCCAAAGAGAAAGAATCACATGAACACGGTCAGCAAGCAATGTGAAATGGGGAAGAAGAGCAGTAACTTCTACAAGATTCCTGTTGACTTCCATGTGCATGACTTAGCACAGACACATGCACTACATTTTAGTGTAGTAAAATTTCTAGAAATAGCATGTACAAAAGGTAGAAAATACCAAGCAGAAGGACCTCTCAAAGAAATAAATGTGTCTCATGGCTGATGTAAAGTTAAGTTAGAAGTGGGAGTTAGAGGCAGGATGGAAAGGTAGGCAGAACCTGTGCTCAAGGGGCTTTCAATTAGGCGTGATGACAGAGTTAATCCAAGGAAGTACAAAAGTACCCACGATGACACCTGACATCTCAAGCAACTGAACGGATCCAGATTTAATTAAGTAAAATGAGGGGAATAAATGAACGTGGAAGATTCAAATATGAGATCAAGTTTAATGACAATAACCAAATTAAACAGGCAATTAGTTACAGAAGAGTCCATCTCTAGGTGAGATCCAGGCTAGAAAGATAAGTGACATGGAAGATGTGACACAAAGAAAAATTATTAACTATGAGTCCCAAAATTATAAAGTGGGTCCCTGAATTGCCCCCTGAAAATCACTGAATATTTCCTAGAAAATCCAAAATAGCTAGTTAACATTATTATTGCTAAGATAAAACATCATGACTAAAGCAACTGGGGAGGAAAGGCTTTATTTGGCTTGCACTTTCACACTGCTGTTCATTAATGAAAAATTAAAAATTCAGTCTGTTTAAAATATCAAGTCTCAATGGAAGGATTTTCTCTTCGTTGACTGTCCAAGGCGGGCACAGCCAGGAGCAGAGGAGAGGCAGAACAGGGTCCTTCTGGACTCCATCTGCACCCAGGATCTGGGCTGCTCCACAGCCATCTGTGTACAAGTCTTGCTGAGGAAGATCTAGTCTCCAGGGAGTACTTTCACTCCTGGGTTTGGAGGAGAGATAACCATTTCCTCTACAGTAACTGTCCAAGGTGGTATGTCCAGAAGCACAGGGAACACAGGAGTGGCACAGCAACTAGGACAGGGTCCTTCTGCACCCAGGAGGTGGACTGTGCCACAGTCCTGCCAGGGGAGAGCTGGTCTCCCAGTGGTGCAGGGATAGGCTTGCAGGCCCACAGGAGGGACAAGCTCCAGCCAGAGATAGCAGGACCAACTAACACTAGAGATAACCTGATGGCAAAAGGCAAACGTAAGAACTAAGAACGTTACCAACAGAAACCATGGTGACATGGCATCATCCAAACCCAGTTCTCCCAAAACAGTAAGTCCTGGATACCCCAACACATCAAAAAAAAAAAAAAAATTTGGATTTAAAAAATCACACCTTGGTTCCAGTCCTGAGGCCTCTGGCGGGAGCACTCAGATCTCTCCGCTTCCGGATCCAGATCAGCCTGGACGGCAACACCACATCTCCAGGTCCTGCAAGAGGAGCTTCCTGGCGGCCAGCGGGGAGAAGTCGGTGTGCTCCGGTGAATCCAGCAGGCCCCAGCAGGAGCCTTCAGGTGCCTGCTTTGGGATCTGAACAGCCTGGGCCACAGCACTCGGTCTCCAGGAAGTGCAGGAGACCTGGTGTGCACCCAGAGGCAGTCTGGGAGCTCACAGCACAGCTCATTCCTGTGGCTTGGAGCTTAGGTTCCAGTCCGGATCCAGATCAGCCTGGGCAGCAACACCACATCTCCAGGTCCTACAAGAGGCAAGAGGGGCTTCTGGGCGGCCAGCGGGGAAAAGTCTGTGTGCTCCAGTGTGAATCCAGTGTGCTCCTGTGTGAATCCAGTGGGCCCCAGCTGGAGCCTTCAGGTGTCTGCTTCGGGATCTGAACAGCCTGGGCAACAGCACCCTGTCTCCAGGCAGTGTAGGAGGTAAGCTGTGCACCAGAGGCCACCTGGGAAGGGGCAGCTTGCCCTGGTGAGTCCATCATTGACAAGACCAACTAACACCAGTGAGAATTAGATGGCAAAAGGCAAATGCAGGAACGTCACTAACAGAAATCAAGGCAATATGGCAACATCTGAACCCAGTTCTCCTTTACCAGCATGTCCTGGATACCCCATCACACCAGTAAAACAAGATTTGGATTTAAAATCACTGGTCATGATGCTGGTACAGGAACACATGAAGGACATACTTAAAGAAATTCAGGAGAAAATGTATCAAAAGTTAGAAGCCCTTGCAAGGGAAACACAAAAATCATTGAAAGAAATCCAGGAGAATACAAAAGCCAATAATGAGGAAACGCAAAAAAACACTTATAGAAATACAGGAGAACTCTGGTCAACAGGCTGAGGTCATGAAAGAGGAAACACAAAAATCTCTTAAAGAATTACAGGAAAGCACAAACAAGAAAGTGAAGGAGCTAAGCAAAACCATCCAGGATCTAAAATCAGAAGTAGAAACAATTAAGAAAACTCAATGGGAGACAACTTTGGAGATAGAAAGCCTTGGGAAGAAATCAGGGGACATAGATGCAAATATCAACAACAGAATACAAGAGATAGAAGAAAGAATCTCAGATGCTGAAGATACCATAGAAACCATGGACTCAACAGTTAAAGAAAATGCAAAATGCAAAAAGCTTGTAACCCAAAATATCCAGGAAATCCAGGACACAATGAGAAGACCAAACCTAAGGATTATAGGCATAGATGAGAGTGAAGATTTACAACTTAAAGGGCCAGCAAATATCTTCAATAAAATTATGGAAGAAAACTTCCCTAACCTAAAGAGAGAGATGCCCATGAACATACAAGAAGCCTACAGAACTCCAAATAGACTGGACCAGAACAGAAAAACTTCCCGTCACATAATGATCAAAACACCAAATGTACTAAACAAAGAAAGAATATTAAAGGCAGATAAAGGAAGACCTATCAGAATCACAGCAGACTTTTCACCTGAGACTATGAAGGCTAGAAGATCCTGGGCAGATCTCATGCAGACTCTAAGAGAACACAAATGCCAGCCAAAACTACTATATCCAGCAAAACTCTCAATCACCGTAGATGGAGAAACTAAGATATTCCATGACAAAACCAAGTTTACCCAATATCTATCCACAAACCCACCCCTACAAAGAATAATAGGAGGAAAACACCAATACAAGGAGGGAAACTTCACCCTGGAAAAAGCAAGATAGTAACCTTTCATCAAACCCAAAAGAAGTTAACCAATCAAATTTAAAAAATAATGTCAAAAATGACAGGAAATAACAATCACTATTCCTTAATATCTCTTAACATCAATGGACTCAATGCCCCAATAAAAAGACATAGACTAACTGACTGGATACATAAACAGGACCCTACATTTTGCTGCTTACAGGAAACACACCTCAGGGTCAAAGACAAACACTACCTTAGAGTAAAAGGCTGGAAGACAATTTTACAAGCAAATGGTCTCAGGAAACAAGCTGGAGTAGCCATTTTAATATCAGATAAAATTGACTTTCAACCCAAAGTCATCAAAAGAGACTCTGAGGGAAACTTCTTGCTGGTCAAAGGAAAAATACAACAAGAATAACTCTCAATCCTGAACATCTATGCTCCAAATGCAAGGGCACCCTCTTTTGTAAAAGAAGCTTTATAAAAGCTCAAAGCACACATTGCACCTAACACAATAATTGTGGGTGACTTCAACACTGCACTTTCCTCAATGGACCCATCAGGAAAACAGTAACTAAACAGGGACACAATGAAACTAATTGAAACTTTGGACCAATTAGATTTAACAGATATATATAGAGCATTCTATCCTAAAGCAAAAGAATATACATTTTTCTCAGCACCTCATGGTACCTTCTCCAAAATCAACCATATAATTGGTCACAAGACAGACCTCAACAAATATAAGAAGATTGAACTAATCCCATGCCTCCTATCAGATCACTATGGAGTAAAAGTGGTCTTCAATAGCAACAAAAACAACAGAAAACCCACATACACGTGGAAACTGAACAATATTCTACTCAATGATACCTTGGTCAAGGGAGAAATAAAGAAAGAAATTAAAGACTTTTTAGAACACAATGAAAATGAAGACACAACATACCCAAATCTATGGGACACAATGAAAGCAGTACTAAGAGGAAAACTCATAGCCCTGAGTGCCTCCAAAAAGAAAATGGAAAGAGCATACATTACCAGCTTAATGACACACCCGAAAGCCCTGGAACAAAAAGAAGCTATTTCACCCAGGAGGAGTAAGGCAGGAAATCATCAAACTCAGGGCTGAAATCAATCAAGTAGAAACAAAGAGAACCATACAAAGAATCAACAAAACCAGGAGCTGGTTCTTTGAGAAAATCAACAAGATAGATAAACCCTTAGCCAGACTGACCAAAGGGCACAGAGAAAGTATCCAAATTAACAAACTTAGAAATGAAAAGGGAGATATAACAACGGAAACTGAGGAAATCCAAAAAATCATCAGATCCTACTACAAGAGCCTGTACTCAACACAACTGGAGAATATGGAGGAAATGGACAATTTCCTTGACAGATACCAAATAGCAAAATTAAATCAGGACCAAATAGATCAGTCCCAATAAACAGTCCCATAATGCCTAAAGAAATAGAAGGAGTCATAGAAAGTCTTCCAACCAAAAAAAAGCACAGGACCAGATGGTTTCAGTGAAGAATTCTATCAGACCTTCAAAGAAGAGTTAACACCAATACTCTTCAAATTATTCCACAAAATAGAAACAGAAGGAACACTACCCAATTACTTCTATGAAGCCACAATTACACTGATACCAAAACCATACAAAGATCCAACAAAGAAAGAGAACTTCAGACCAATTTCCCTTATGAACATCGATGCAAAAATACTCAATAAAATTCTTGCCAACCCAATCCAAGAACACATCAAAACGGTCATCCACCATGATTAAGTAGGCTTTATCCCGGGAATGCAGGGTTGTTTCAATATACAGAAATCCATCAATGCAATCCACTACATAAACAAACTCAAAGAAAAAAACCACATGGTCATTTCATTGGATGCTGAAAAAGCATTTGACAAAATTCAGCATCCTTTCATGGTTAAAGTCTTGGAAAGAACAGGAATTCAAGGCCCATACCTAAACACAGTAAAAGCAATATACAGCAAACCGGTAGCCAGCATCAAAGTAAATGGAGAGAAACTTGAAGCAATTCCACTGAAATTAGGGACCAGACAAGGCTGCCCCCTTTCTCCTTATCTTTTCAATATTGTACTTGAGGTACTAGCTCGGGCAATTCGACAACATAAGGATGTCAAAGTGATACAAATTGGAAAGGAAGAAGTCAAACTATCATTTTTTGCAGATGACATGATAGTCTACCTTTGTGACCCAAAAAACTCCACTAGAGAACTCCTACAGCTGATAAACAACTTCAGCAAAGTGGAAGGTTATAAAATCAACTCAAGCAAATCAGTGACCTTCCTATACTCAAAGGATAAGCAGGCTGAGAAAGAAATTAAGAAAATGACCCCCTTCAAAATCGCCACAAACTGTATAAAGTATCTTGGGATGACTCTTACCAAACATGTGAAAGATCTGTATAACAAGAACTTCAAGACTCTGAAGAATAAAATGGAAGAAGACCTCAAAAAAATGGGAAAACCTCCCATGCTCATGGATCGGTAGAATCAATATAGTTAAAATGGCCATTTTGCCAAAAGCAATATACAGATTCAATGCAATACCCATCAAAATCCCAACTCAATTCTTCACAGAGTTAGAAAGAGCAATTATCAAATTCATCTGGAATAACAAAAAACCCAGGAGAGCTAAAACTATTCTCAGCAACAAAAGAATGTCTGTAGGAATCAGTATCCCTGACATCAAGCAATACTACAGAGCAATAGTGTTAAAAACTGCATGGTATTGGTACAGTGACAGGCAGGAGGATCAATGGAACAGGATTGAAGATCCAGAAATGAACCCACACACCTATGGCCACTTGATCCTCGACAAAGAGGCTGAAAACATCCAATGGAAAAAAGATAGCCTTTTCAACAAATGGTGCTGGTTCAACTGGAGGTCAGCATGCAGAAGAATTCGAATTGATCCATCCTTGTCTCCTTTTACTAAGATCAAATCCAAATGGATCAAGGACCTCCACATAAAGCCAGACACTCTGAAGCTAATAGAAAAGAAACTGGGGAAGACCCTTGAGGACATCGGTACAGGGAGAAAGTTTCTGAACAGGACACCAATAGTGTATGCTCTAAGATCAAGGATTGACAAATGGGACCTCATAAAATTACAAAGTTCCTATAAGGCAAAGGACACCATCAA